>NW_007360327.1:1287014-1298863 GCF_000271585.1 Trametes versicolor FP-101664 SS1
ATGGAGGGCCGCGCAGTGACAGCGGCCGAGAGCAGGACCGGGCAGCAGACTCTGAGGAGGGCGCAGAGTCTGTGGAGAAGCAGAGGGCGACGAGCGAGGGACGGGCATCTGGCACAGAGCCTTGACAGGCAGCTTCGACCGATGACGCCAGCGCGAGGGCTCTGTCGGATGGTGAGAGGGAGAGGTTGGGCGACTTGGACGCTGCACTGAGCGGCAAAGAAGCTCAGGGACGGACCGAGTCGGCTACGATCGACGTCACAGAAGGAACGGGGATCACGTGTAGGCGCGTCACGCGTCGCGCGCGCGTGGCTCGCGTTGCGCGAATCGCGAGCACCGAGCGCGTCCACTCCAATCCCTCCTTATCCCTCTTCTCTTCCCGCCACCACCACCGATCCCCGCGCGCCCCCCGCCTGGGCCGCCACGACCTCGACGCTACTCAGCGCGCACGAATACGCAAGATACCACCCGAGCACGCCGCCAAGCCACCCCTCGCGGACATTGACGACCGGTCGCCCCCCTGCATCGACTTGGCTACCACCCCCAGCCGCCCACTCTTTCAAATTCCGGTCTCATCGCGACGACGCGTATGTCATAATAACCTTCTATGCATCCTCACGCTGAGCATCAGTCGATCGTAGTCCTAGATATCAATAGCGCCACCAGGCAAGGCCAGCCACCAACACGCGCGCACTGCTCCTCGCGCTGATAGAACTCCCCAAACCCGGACGATCACTACGCTCCTTGTCGCCATAATATCCCATCTTGCATACGATCAACACGCTGTCTTTGTCCCGCTTTAGCGCATATATCCTCCTACTAATTCCCGACAGACGGGCTTCCTTCCCTCCGGTGAGTACATTTCACCGGGTGCGCCCTATGTCCATCAGCGTAACGACAGCACTCACAATTTGCGTTTCACAGATATATTTTCACTGCACCTAGTTCGCATACCAGCATGACCCGCCCTCCCGCCGAAGTTGCCCGGTGGCTCAAACGCACTTATCCGCGACCGACCGTCGATCCTGTATGCTGCCCCCTGTGGAGCTTCTGCCACTTCGCTAACCAGTTCGCCTCGTAGGAATGGATCGAAGGTTGCTATTCCTGGATTCTGGAGGAGCGAAACCTTGATCCCGCGCGTGACATGCCCGCGATCCTCGAGCTCGTCAACGCCCAACTCCTCGCGTCGGACTTCGCCGACAGTATGATCCCTGGGACAGGCTTCCCAGAGAACATCAACACTGCGGAGAACACCGTCTTGCAAGGACCCATTCTCGTGGAGGTAGTCGGCATAATGGAGATCGGCCACAGCGCATACAGTTTGCTCCAAACTTACGAGTCGCGCGAGGAGTACCGCAAGCAGGCGGCTCTGCGGGAGGGGCGCGAACAGAGGAATGGCGAAGAACGCAAACCGATGCCGAAGTATCCGCGCTCGATGCTGCAGTTCCAACTGAGCGATGGAGTGGCCGTCTTGCCCGGAATTGAGTGCAAGCCGTTTCCCCAGTTCGAATTGGGCGAAACGCCGTTGGGTTGTAAGGTCAGTTCAACACCTTCCAGTGCTCCTGCTGAACTGTATGCACTCCAATTATGACCCGCTGATACGCTCGAAGGGCAGATGATCCTCAGCAACGTATCAATACGTCACAACACCGCGCTCCTAAAGCCCGACTGTGTCCAGGTAATGGAGGGTACCAAAAACGACGATAGGGATGCACAGCGCGACGCCATATTTTTCCGTGCGCTCAAGGCGAGACTAGGGTACGCCGGCCCTCAATAGGCATGTCCCCTCTACTAACAGATACTTCCTAGAGAGGACGTCCCGGAGCCTGAGCCTGCACCAGACGTCCAACCGGTACCCGTCCAGGACCCAGTAGCTGCTCCACGTCCCGCACTCCGCGACATCTCTCCTCCAGCGGACGACGCAGATGCCGTCCGCGCCAACTCACCCCGCCGGGTCGAGCGTGAGCACGACGACGACATGGGCCAGCCTCGCCGCCGGAAGCGACCTAGTCGCGTTGGTCGTTCTCCCACCCCCGACCCACCCCCGCGCGAGGCAGTGCTGCAGCGCTCGCGATTTTTCTCCAAGCCCGCAAGTGGCGCAAGTGCGAGTGGCCTGGCTAGCGGCAGCGCGGGCGCGGACGAAGACGCAGACGTCGGCAGGGTCCGCGTCAACTCCGGGGACGCAGGCGCAATGCGGAGCCTCGCCCGCGCCATTGGGCTTTCCCCACCTCGCGCGCCGCCCGTGGACCTACCGGGCAGCAACGATGACGAGAACCCGTTCATGTCGCCCACCGCGAATGGCGCTTCCAATGGAAAGGGAAAGCAGCGTGCGGAGGTCTCCTTTGGCGAGCCGGGCTCCGAGGACTACGACTTTGAGTTCGACATGGACGACAGCTTCCTTGAGCAAGTCGACCGCGCTGCGCAGGAGGCGCTCCTCCGCGGAACCACCGCCAACTCCACTGCCAACGCCACGGCCAACACGAGCGCGACCAACGGCCGCGCGAGCAGCGTCCAGGCGCCGCAGACGCAGACACGAGTGAAGCCGGAGCCGCGCAGCCAGTCGACGGCACGCACGCTCTTCACGACTGGGCTGGCGACGCACCGGCGCGGGGGCTCGGTGGCCGCGGGCCCGGCGTCGTCGAGCAGCGGGGCGGACGCGCCGATGGACGTGATTGACATCAGCGACGACGAGATGGAGGGCGACAAGGAGAATGTGCCCGTCCCGACGCGGCATGTGCGCAGACGCGTCGCGCCGGAGCCCCCGCAGGAGGACGTGATCGAGCTCTCGGATTGAGACGAACGGGGAGACTGGTGAGTGTTTGAGATCACCACTACAACCCCCAACTGTGTCGGGGTTGCGGAGGCCAGGGCGAGCGGCGTAGCAAGCGGCAGCGCGGACGTGGACGAAGACCGTGATGCAGCCGTCGACTGCGAGGACGTCTCGCTCGATTCGGTCCACAAGTGCATGCGGCAGGTCGGCGAGAAGGTTGCGGAGCGGCTCGCGGAGGTATGCATCTTCTCATTTCCAGCCGGTAGCCTGCTCGCGTCTGTCTTGACGGCGGTATGCAATGCTACTGCCGGTGAGCTCGAGATGAGCGCATGAAGTGCCGCGCGGAAATGCAGCGAAAATATGTGAGTGTGAATACGGAGGTGCAGCTTGCAATGTGCTAATTCCTACTCGTAGGCTGATGCAAAATTTCCTTCTGCGATGGGAACGCTCTACCGTACGTGGGCAGGCGTGTGATCTACAGGTACGCTAGTAGTCCAGCTACTGCATCCAGCTATACCTCACCTGTGCCCACGCCCGCGCCCCCGCAATGCCCTCCGCTATCCTTCGACGCAGGTGAGTCCCTCGAACGGTCCGGAGGCCAAAGGCTGACACATGTGGTCAGTACATACGTACGGATGAGACTGAAGGGGCGCACTGTCATGGTCGCCTGCACGTCTACCGACACCGAGCCCGACGACGGCGCCGCACGCAGGCTGTGGAAGAGCAGTCAGAGCATGAGCGATTACAGAGGTCAAACGCGGCGATGCACATACCGAGAGCGCGACACGGCAGACGAGACGGGTGAGGAAAGCGGCGGGAATAGCGGAGAGGGAGTGGGGAGGGGGTGGGGGATGACTCTACTCCGTCCACCCCTCTCAGCTTTTAAGTGACTCCCAGATGCCCGACAGATCTCGCTCGCCCCCTCACCATGTTTGCACGGCGCGCTGTGCGCTCCGTCTGTTCGGCTCACGTCGTGCACGTATCTCCGCCGTCTGCGCTGCCCTCGGACGATGGCGCCCCGTCGTACCCACGTACTCGCAGCCCTGACGTTCGCATTTGGTGCAGGAGTCTGTGCGCTCCGCGTCGAGCACGTCGTGGCAGCCAGCGTGGGCGGGCCGCCTCGTTGCTGGAAACGCCGCAATACACTCCTCCAGGCCTCGACGATGTCCCTCTCATCGCCAACATCTCTTCGTGGGCACGCTGAGTACACACGGGCCAGTCTCCCTCACGAGCCCGAGCGGCCCGTCTTCGCGACCACATCTCGATGGTATGTGCCGCAGCCTGCTCGTGTCTCCGCTTTCCGATTTGATGCGCCCCATATCCTGGACCGAGGATGCAGGCAGGTGTTCCCCACATCCTAACGCCGTTGAAATGCGTACCACGTTCTTGGTACCCTGCTTTCCCGTGCAAGACGGCGCCGCCCGCGTCTCTGCCGTCGTACGACACGGTCTCGCTGCCCCGCCGCTCATCGGGGACGCCACACAGCACGACCTCGCCCGCGCCCGCGCCCTCTCCCGCAGCCACGCGCCGCGTTGTCATTACTATGTTCACTCGGGCCAATGTACGTATCATACACTTTGCGAGTCCAGAATTGCACAAGCCAAATATATATTTGTCTCCGTGCACCGTTGCATGGTCGAATTCTGACACCGGCGGCGGAAATACGAAGTCCCTGATCGCAAATATCCGCTGTCCGGCGCGATCTCTCGCCCCACATTTCTGCCGGGGCACCGCTGGGAAAGGTGACGTGCGTTCCCCGCCACGCACGACGTGCAGGCGTGAGTCGACCGCCCAATGCCCGACGGCTTCCAACTTTGCAGCGGCGAGGGGCTCGATACAGCGGCCGAGTTTCCGAGCACGGTCGAGACGGCGCCGGGGCACGAGGCACGATGCTGGCAGACCCTGCGGACGATGGGACACGCCGCAGAAACGATGGGGTGCCGTGCAGAGTGTGTGCTGCGATTGCGCACGGCGGGCGGTCGTCGCGGCGCGATGAGTGTGAGGGCGCGCCCCCGACAAGACGTCCAGCTCGCGCGCCGATCGCACGCTGGGCAGCACCACGAACTCGATGGGGACTCCTACGCATTGGCGTGCGTGCGCGCGGCGAGTTTCAGCGGCATACGGGGACACGAACCTCGGGACCATTTCGCGCGATTCCATGGGCGGAGATCCGGCGACCACACAGGTTCGCGCGTCGCTGTCTTCCCTCGTGTCCTCCCGCTGCGAGCACTAACAGAATATGCCTGTGAGCGGTTACGTTAGCTCCCCGTCGCGGTTGAGCGCGTGTGGCCAGTCTGTGACACACCCAGTCCGTTCGCGGTGTCAGGCGAGTCCCTGCTCAGGCTTGATCTCCTCTAGAGAATCGGACACCGCACGTCGACGACGCGGCGCGCCGCTCCGACAATGCGACACCGTGATCTATACACAGAAGCGTAGGTGCACAATGAGTTGTGGGCATGTCCGAGAAAAATAAATGCGCACACTTTCAAAGGGGGGACCCTTACGTCACGGCACCGTGTGAGTGGGGGGTGCAATCTCGGCAAGACGTCGAGCTTGCGCGACGATAGCGTCATGGGCGGCTTCCAAATGTCGACGGGGAGTCCTACGTACCAGGCTGCATGTGTCCAGTGAGTTTCAGCGCCGTGTGGGCACAATGTATTTCGGGTGTCTTGCGCTATTTCATGGGCGGGAGCCTGGCAAACACAGATCTGCGTGTGCCCGCCCTCTCTCGCGTCTTCGAACCCCGTGCACGCGCCAGCAGTTGTCTGTTAACGTTCGGGTTAGCATCCTGTCATGCTCGAGCCTGCGTGGACAGTTTGATTTTCGTCATTTCGCGGGGACAGGTTTAGGCTGGGATACCCCACCTTTAAAGATATTGAGCTCGCGCACTGATGCTGCGGCGCGACCCTTCCAAAATTGAACGCCGTGCTCCTTGCACCAGGACGCACATTATATACAAGTTTCAGCTCTGTACGAGAAAAATCAATGTGCGCCCAAATGCGCGCGTAGTCGTGGTTTCGATGGGCGAAACTCACCGAAATGTCCGCCCCAGCCCTATCCCGTGTCGGAGCACGCAGTAATTTGACATATACACGCCTATAAGCAATCCCCACCGCTCCGCAATGCGGGCGGGCGCTGTGGGCCCCGATGTCCCGCACCAGACTGTGCTTGTGGGGGTGGGTGCTTACAAGATGTTGCCCTCCCGCGCTAACCCCGTACCGGCCGGCGCCGTTACTCGACCGCAGGTTGTTATACGCCAGGTAATACATGTCCAGTAAGTTTCGGCTTGATCTGAATAAAATAAATTCTCACGAGGTGGTTTCCAAGGGGGGACCCTTACGAATCCGCCAAATTCAATGCATCGAACATTCCTCCTCGGCCACTGATCTAAGTGTGCCGCGCTTTCGTACGTGCAATCGTGCAAGTATTTCGGACGTCCTGCATCATGTACACGCACATCAGAACCGTTTGACATCAGATAATTGTGCGGGAAGGTGCACACCGGACACAGCGACCCCTGACGCCTTCGCGCCTCCGTACGACTCCCCAAACGAGAGGATACACTCCCTGTGACATAGCCCATATGCTCAGGACGTTTCAGCCCGATCTATGGAAAATTGGAAGCCTGAGGCCACTTCGCGCATGTTCAGGTGCCGAAGTCACAAAACCACAGACCGGAGCCTCGCGCGCCAACGTGTCGCCGTGCCGTCTCACGAATTCACAGGCCCTATCCACGGATCGGGGAGAATGTGCTCGGTTAGTTTCGACGAGTTCCGAGCGAAAAGAAATCTCACCAGGTAGTTTCCAAGGGGGGTCCCTTACGAATTGTCCGAAATCAATGGAACGGACATTCCGTCTCGCCAACGCATCCGCCCGCGCTGCGCTTTGGTATGTCTAATCCTGTAGATGTTATGAAGTGTTCGCCCTGGCGCGCGCGCACACGCGAACTGTTTGACGTCAGATATCCATACGGGAAAGTGCGCTCCGGACATGGTAATCTCCCGCGCCTCCACGCTTCTGCACGGCTCCCGAAATGGAACGATACGCTCCCTGTGCCACGGCGCATAGTCTCTGCAAGTTTCATCCCGATATGAGCAAAACCGGGTGTTCGAGGTCATTTCGCACGCTTTCCAGGTGGGAAGTTACACAATCACGCACTGGAGTCTCGCGCGCCGACACGCCGCCGTGCCGTCTCAAGGATGTACCAGCGCGATTTACAAACCGGGGAGCCTGTTTCGAGTCAGTTTCAGTCCGTTTGGAGAAACATTAATACGCACGAAGTGTCGGGGGAATGCGCACCCCAGACAGAGTGCCCGCCCACGCTGTCACACGGCTCCCGAAAGGAACCACCATGCTCGCTGCACAATGCCGCTCATTGTCAGCTAGTTTCAGCTCGATCTGAAGCAAAATACGACTTTGAGGCCACTTCGCATGTATTTATGTCGCAAAGACACAAATCACGCACCACAGCTCTCGCGCACGTCGTACTGTGTTGCAACTTTGTACACACACGTCCGACGATGCGTGCACCCGTCCCCTGACATACGCGAACATGCGCGAACAGTTGAATGCCGACGAGCGAGCGCGAGACGGTCGGGCGCGCCGCTCCTGCGGAAGCGTCAACTGTGCGCGCCGCCGCACCCCGCCAATGTCTACGCGCGATGCACGTGAGTCTTGGCCCATTCAACGCACATTGCCACTCACCAAGTGCTTGGCTATCGGGTTCGCACCTCTCCGTTTCGACGCGTACTCGTGTGGACGTTCTGAAGTGCCTTCCGTCGTGCTGCATCTCACACAGACAGGCGATCTTGCGGACGAGCTCGCCGCTCCGAAAACACGACAGCGCACTGTAGTGCGTAACATGTTTCAGCGTAGTACGAGCGCAAGAATATACAGATACTACCGACAAGAAGCCAGCCATGCGTGCCGCCGCCCTCTCCGAGCATCACGCGCCGCCCTGTCGCCCACGCACGCATGCGAGCGTCCGCAAGCGTCCCGTAACACTCCGACGCGCGCGAACACCCATCGCGTGCGGATGGACGCACCAAGTCGACGCTGTGTCTCCAGGCGCGTCGGGACGACGCGGGCACGCCGTGCGCGATGTTGAGCTTCGCGTGCGGCCGAATCGAGCGCGCGCAACATGTCCCGCCGTCCGCCGCAGAGGACGGGACGATGCCGCGACCGTCCCTGAGCTGCCGACTCCGGCACTGTGCGCGCCCGTGGTCCTCGCGAGATAGGAATCCGCCCGGCGCCCGGCGCTCGGCGCTCGGCGTGCTTCGTGCCCTGCACCACGAGCTTGAACCTGAGATCCACGTACGCGATGGACGCCGGGCGGGGAAGTGCCCAATGACGCTCGCGGGCGCCAGCTCCGGTCCCGAGCAACGTGTTTGCGTACGGTTCCAGGCGTGCGGGTTGCGGGTCCCCAGATGGATCGGCGTCCGCCACCTCTCCGTGGGATCGTGTGAACCGCCTCCAGTGCTGGGGAGGTGAATGGGCTGAGTGCGCGTACTACGCGAGCGGGGCAGTACGTGCTGGATGGCCCTAGCGCGTAGTGTCAATTCGGGAGGGGCGCGGTGTTCGGACGAGCTCACCGTAGTTCGTGATCAGGTTAGCCGTGTAATCGGGGACCTGGCGGTACGTACATCACCCGTATTTGGCGTGCAGCCTACCGCACTCGAGCACGGTGGTCATCGTCGAAGGCTTGGGCCTTGCCGTTTGAAGGCGAAGCCCGCCCGTTCCTGCAGGGAGCCAGACTCGGGCAAGCGATAATCTGCAAGAAAACGTCAGTGGTTCTCGCGCAATAGGAATGATATGCAATGCGCACATGCCTAGCCCGTCCGCGCGATGCTGCCCACTCGTCCAGAAGGACGCGTCGAGGGCGCCATGGCTTCCCTGAACCGGTCTGCCACCGCCCTTCTCCCATCCCCGGCTACGTCTACGTGACATCTATCGCTCTAAAACTCTCTGCCGCCCCGGAGCCCACGACGCCAGCTGTCCGTGACCGCGTCCGCGCAGTGCTCCGATAGATGTCAGTTTGGGTGAGTGCCAGCGGCCTAACCTGCCGTCATTTCACTGCTCACAACCGGCTCCAGGCTCGCCTGACACTGACGTCTCGCACGTCAACCCCAGCGAGACCGCGACGGCGGAACACGCCATCCCGAGCGCGGCTGAGAGGAGGCCGCCGCCGTCTACTGCGACGGACACGGCCGCCGTGCAGCAACCACCCCTTTCACCCGTACGTGCGCAAATAATGGCAAACGGCCCAGCCATGGCAGAAAGTCGGCCATCGCCGCCGCGCGCGGGGCGGGATGTTCGGTCAAGGCTGCTGCGGCAGAGAGCGCGTCTGGCTTCCTCGGCTCACCTGCATTCGCGCCTCGCGGCAGCGCTGATGGCGCCGCGCCCGTCTCGGAGTCTGACGCAATCGAGGCGGCCTCGGAGCGTGCGGCGGAGGGCGGGTCGAGTTTGGAGATCTCGGAGTGGGCTGAGTGAGTGCGCGGCGTCGGGAGCCGTTGTCGCCAGTATCAACGTCCTTGTACATGCACTGCGGATTATATACGCATAATTGGCGATTTGTTGGGCGACATCCGTCGAGCCGTCCATGGCGCGGTGGTGGTGGTGGACGGTCGAGAGCGCGGATTTGCGTGGCGGGCGCCTCGAATGACCGTGCCTTCCTGATTTGGGAGATTGATCAGACTTGGGCGGCTGAGGCCCGCTCCTTCTTTCCGCTCCCTCACCGCGCCGTATCGCATGCTCGACTGGATACACGCTCGGCGACGTCTTCGGTATATCGGCCGTGTCGCCTCGGGTCTGCGCTATCTCGACCAGAATTTGGGCTTTTGCGCGGCCTATACGGCCGTCCTGGGGCACGCGCGGCGTGTGCGTTGTTGGTGGCAAGCCGAAACGAGGATCCGGACGTTTCCTGACGGCCCAGTGTGGGCACGACTGTGTCGATGCAGCGTCGAACCTCGCACTTTGCTGCCGTTGAGGCAAAGGCCATCTCGACTGTGGGTACCCTGTCTCATGGCTGATTGATCTCACACCGGGCAGCACTCTGACATGCGATTTCCAGGAGCCTGCGTGGGAGGCCCCGCGAATGTCCGGATATGCGAGTCTCCCCGTTTGAACACGGGGGAAACGGCTTGCTATACTCGGAGTTCGAGGGGACGAATGTCCGCCGCTCCGAAGCGCCCGCCCCTGCTCACTCGCTCGGCACCCAGCCGCGCTATATAGGCCTTGAAGCGGGCTAAAATGTCTTTGAATCGCATTTCCCCCGCCCGCTGTTCCCTTTGTGTCCCCCTTCGCCCGGCCACCTCTCCCGCTCCTGGCCTCTCTCTGCGTCGACCGGCTACGTCTACGCCGCCTACTCGGCCCGGCACCGCGACATCTTGTGGGCGAGAGGACGCCTGAGTAGGTACGTGAATAGCGACTGTTGTGGTGCCCGTGTCGTTGCCAGCGCGGAGGCCGACGAGCGTCGCGGCACTCGCCCCTTAGGGTGTTCGGCGCAGCCACATGCACGCACCACTCACGTCTCAGTTTCGTCCTCATCGCGCCCAGCGCTCTGCTGCACTCGGGCGTCGCTGAGGGTCCGTGCGCGGCGCCGAGCTCCCCACAAGGACAGTTGGTCTCGGGAGTGCAGGCGCCGCTTTTTTGCGTCTCTCTGGTCTGTCCTCGAGCGGCGGCGGGGCGGTACGAGGCTCGAGCGACTGGCGTTCGCATCCGGCCTCGTACGGCGTCGGGAGGACAGCTCGCTCGTCGGCTGTCGCGACGAGGTCCCGCACGGCGCTGCGGAATGTCGTCGGCTGCGGTGGGACAGTAAGGGCACCCTGTTACTTGCATCGTACGAGATGGCCAGTGCCCCGCGTGGTATGCGCATTGGAGTCGCAGACGAGCTCGGAGCTCGCCGCGCGCTGCACAGCTCACCTTGGGGGTGGGCTCGGCGTACAGGCTCCGTGCGCGCCGTGGGCACCGAGCGTGTCCGCGACCGACGCGGCGGTCTTGCGGCTGGGTGGACAGGGTTTAAGTACCCCGGCTGGTTTATGGGCTCGCCGCGCAGCAGGAATTGGCCGATTTTGCGTCCCCGGGGGGCGCCCTCGAACACCGAATGGCGTTAGGGTGCGTCGCGCTCGTTTCGCAGGCCATTGAGTCTTGGCCGCGCCGTTTCGTGCGGAGTGCGCAATATCGCTTGCAGGCGGGCCGAATAGACACGATACTACTCATATTTACCCGCAGAGATCGACACCGGACGGCGCGGGATTTTGCTTGGAGGAGGGCATGGGCGCGTGGGGAGTTTATGCACTGGGAAACGGGCGCTTAGGAGGCAGGGGGAGCGCATGTACTTTGAGCGACGCCAAACGACCGAGTGCGCGCGGTCATGTAGTTAGGAACACATATGTATGTCTACTCTATGTACATGTTTATGACACGGCCGCAAAGTCCTCCTGCTGGACCGTCCTGTATGCACCGACTACGACCCGCGAACAGGCCCGGCGGCCGCGCCCCCTCGCCCCCCCGCGCCAACCACGACGGACCACCCTACCATACTTACGATTTATTTCCCCAGCCTCTCATCCCAGGATGTGCGGCACTTGGCCGGAGGGAAGGGCCGGCGGGACGGGGCAGGGCAGGACGGGGCGGGCGGTCGAAGAAGTGCGCGCTTGCTGGGGGAGCCGCGATGGAGGGCCGCGCAGTGACAGCGGCCGAGAGCAGGACCGGGCAGCAGACTCTGAGGAGGGCGCAGAGTCTGTGGAGAAGCAGAGGGCGACGAGCGAGGGACGGGCATCTGGCACAGAGCCTTGACAGGCAGCTTCGACCGATGACGCCAGCGCGAGGGCTCTGTCGGATGGTGAGAGGGAGAGGTTGGGCGACTTGGACGCTGCACTGAGCGGCAAAGAAGCTCAGGGACGGACCGAGTCGGCTACGATCGACGTCACAGAAGGAACGGGGATCACGTGTAGGCGCGTCACGCGTCGCGCGCGCGTGGCTCGCGTTGCGCGAATCGCGAGCACCGAGCGCGTCCACTCCAATCCCTCCTTATCCCTCTTCTCTTCCCGCCACCACCACCGATCCCCGCGCGCCCCCCGCC
>NW_007360327.1:1299567-1323785 GCF_000271585.1 Trametes versicolor FP-101664 SS1
CGCAGAGTCTGTGGAGGAAGCAGAGGGCGACGAGCGAGGGACGGGCATCTGGCACAGAGCCTTGACAGGCAGCTTCGACCGATGACGCCAGCGCGAGGGCTCTGTCGGATGGTGAGAGGGAGAGGTTGGGCGACTTGGACGCTGCACTGAGCGGCAAAGAAGCTCAGGGACGGACCGAGTCGGCTACGATCGACGTCACAGAAGGAACGGGGATCACGTGTAGGCGCGTCACGCGTCGCGCGCGCGTGGCTCGCGTTGCGCGAATCGCGAGCACCGAGCGCGTCCACTCCAATCCCTCCTTATCCCTCTTCTCTTCCCGCCACCACCACCGATCCCCGCGCGCCCCCCCGCCTGGGCCCCGCCTGGGCCGCCACGACCTCGACGCTACTCAGCGCGCACGAATACGCAAGATACCACCCGAGCACGCCGCCAAGCCACCCCTCGCGGACATTGACGACTGGTCGCCCCCCTGCATCGACTTGGCTACCGCCCCCAGCCGCCCACTCTTTCAAATTCCGATCTCATCGCGACGACGCGTATGTCATAACAGCCTTCTATGCATCTTCACGCTGAGCATCAGTCGATCGTAGTCCTAGATATCAATAGCACCTCTAGGCAAGGCCCGCCACCAACACGCGCGCACTGCTCCTCGCGCTGATAGAACTCCCCAAACCCGGAAGATCACTACGCTCCTTGTCGCCATAATATCCCATCTTGCATACGATCAACACGCTGTCTTTGTCCCGCTTTAGCGCATATATCCTCCTACTAATTCCCGACAGACGGGCTTCCTTCCCTCCGGTGAGTACATTTCACCGGGCGCGCCCTATGTCCATCAGCTTAGCGACAGCACTCACAGTTTTCGTCTCAAAGATATATTCTCACTGCACCTAGTTCGCATACCAGCATGACCCGCCCTCCCGCCGAAGTTGCCCGGTGGCTCAAACGCACCTATCCGCGACCGACCGTCGATCCTGTATGCTGCCCCCTGTGGAGCTTCTGCCACTTCGCTAACCAGTTCGCCTCGTAGGAATGGATCGAAGGTTGCTATTCCTGGATTCTGGAGGAGCGAAACCTTGATCCCGCGCGTGACATGCCCGCGATCCTCGAGCTCGTCAACGCCCAACTCCTCGCGTCGGACTTCGCCGACAGTATGGTCCCTGGGACAGGCTTCCCAGAGAACATCAACGCTGCGGAGAACACCGTCCTGCAAGGACCCATTCTCGTGGAGGTAGTCGGCATAATGGAGATCGGCCACAGCGCATACAGTTTGCTCCAAACTTACGAGTCGCGCGAGGAGTACCGCAAGCAGGCGGCTCTGCGGGAGGGGCGCGAGCAGAGGAATGGCGAAGAACGCAAACCGATGCCGAAGTATCCGCGCTCGATGCTGCAGTTCCAACTGAGCGATGGAGTGGCCGTCTTGCCCGGGATTGAGTGCAAGCCATTTCCTCAGTTCGAATTAGGCGAAACCCCGTTGGGTTGTAAGGTCAGTTCCACGCCTTCCGGTGCTTCTGCTAAACTATATGCACTCCAAGTATCACCCGCTGATACGCTCGAAGGGCAGATGATCCTCAGCAACGTATCAATCCGTCACAACACCGCCCTCCTGAAGCCCGACTGTGTCCAGGTAATGGAGGGTACGAAAAACGACGATAGGGATGCACAGCGCGACGCCATATTTTTCCGTGCTCTCAAGGCGAGACTAGGGTACGCCAGCCCTCAATAGGCATATCCCCTCTACTAACAAATACTCTCCATAGAGAGGACGTACCGGAGCCTGAACCTGCACCAGACATCCAACCGGTACCCGCCCAGGATCCAGTAGCTGCTCCCCGTCCCGCACTCCGCGACATCTCTCCTCCAGCGGACGACGCAGATGCCGGCCGCGCCAACTCGCCACGCCGAGTCGAGCGTGAGCATGACGATGATATGGGCCAGCCTCGTCGCCGGAAACGACCCAGTCGTGTCGGTCGCTCTCCCTCCCCGGACCCACCCCCGCGCGAAGCAGTGTTGCAGCGCTCACGGTTCTTCTCCAAGCCAGCAAGTGGCGCAAGTGCGAGTGGCCTGGCTAGCGCCAACGCGGGCGCGGACGAAGACGCAGACGTCGGCAGGGTCCGCGTCAACTCCGGGGACGCAGGCGCAATGCGGAGCCTCGCCCGCGCCATTGGGCTCTCCCCACCTCGCGCGCCGCCCGCGGACCTCCCAGAGAGCGACGACGAGGAGAATCCGTTCATGTCACCTACGGCCAACGGCGCCTCTAACGGGAAGGGCAAGCAGCGCGCGGAGGTCTCGTTTGGCGAGCCGGGCTCGGAAGACTACGACTTTGAGTTCGACGTGGACGAGAGCTTCCTCGAGCAGGTCGACCGCGCTGCGCAGGAGGCGCTCCTCCGCGACACCGTCGCCAACTCGACTGCCAATGCCACCGCCAACGCCACCGCCAACACCGCCGCGCCCGCGACGACCAACGGCCGCGCGAGCAGCGTCCAGGCGCCGCAGACGCAGACGCGAGTGAAGCCGGAGCCGCGCAGTCAGTCCACGACCCGCACACTCTTCACGACTGGGATGGCGGCACACCGGCGCGCGGGCTCGGTGGCCGCGGGCCCGGCGTCGTCGAGCAGCGGGGCGGACGCGCCGATGGACGTGATTGACATCAGCGACGACGAGGTCGAGGGCGACAAGGAGAATGTGCCCGTCCCGACGCGGCATGTGCGCAGGCGCGTCGCGCCGGAGCCCCCGCAGGAGGACGTGATTGAGCTTTCGGATTGAGAGGGACGAGGGACATGAATGTGTTTGAGGCTACCACTAGGGCAGTGCGCCCGGGGGGCGCGCAAGGGTCAGTGAGAAGACGGAATATGCGTACACGCAGGACGATACCATACGAAATTGATGTAATGTGTTGGGTCGAGCGGCGCGTGCTCCGCTAGGGATGCACGCGTGCTCGCGGTCGTACTTATTATACCACTCTGTAAGCTTATATCACTGACTATCGACGCGCTTGGGGGATTCGGGGGATGCGAAACTCATCTATATCGATAATATGGGGAATACATACAGACGGTCCTGCTGCACGGCGCTGGAGGCCTCTAATATACACACGATGTCCACAGAACGGCGTTCAGCCGAGGAGCGTCACCTTCGTCTTTTTCTTCTTCTTGGGGTTGGTGGCGAACGTCCGCCAATTGCCGACGCGCTGCTCGCGGGTCTCTGCAACATCACACGGCGTCAGCGAGCCATTCACCGAAGAAAGACGGAATAGCCGGGGAACGGACCTTCCCAGCGCGCCTCCTCCTCGGCCTTGCGCTTCTTGGCGTTCACTTCCTCCTCCTTCTTGCGCGCCTCGAGACCTTCGTTTGCCAAATTCATCTTTACGGCTCTGTCATAAGAATATGAGCACGGTTCCGCGGTGAATGCGTGCGAGACACTTACTTCCGTCGTCGGACCTCCTCGTCTATGAGCATCTCCTTCGCTTTCGTGAGGAGCTGCTGCTTCCATGGGGGCGTGAGGCTCTTCAGGCGCGGGTCGTCATCTCGGGTGTTCAGAGGGAGGGTGAGCGCCTTCAGCAGGATCGCCCGCGCTTGGTGGATCACGGCGTCGAGCTCCTCGCGTTTCTGCTTATCCGACAGCTCTGATTCCGCCTGCAAGGCAGCCAGAATATCAGCATTCCGTTCATTCAGGTGCACAAGACCGCGCGTAGGCGTAGCCAGTGGCGCGGAGAGGCATAGCACAGTTGAACCTACGCACCTTCTTGAGGAGATCAAAAGCCTCTGGGGCGCGGGCATGGGACGTCTTGTCAGGATGGATGACTGGTTATCAGACACGTACAATGTGTGGTCAATAAAGGTCATGGGCGGAGGGCCGGGGAGGCCAGCAGGTCGGGATGCTCACAGAGCGAGAGCTGCCTGTACTTCTTCTTGATTTCTTCGGGTGTCGCGTCCTCACTGATGTCCAGCATCTCGTACGGGCTATAGGCGTAGTCAGTATCGCGCTTGGCGCGGGGAATAGAGACAGGACACCAGGACGCACTTGAGCTTGAACGCCTTCAGGATACGCTCGACCTCGATCTCGCGCTGGAACGCGGTGGCCTCCCTGCTGAGGAGCCGTTCAATGTCCTCCGTCGCGGCATCTTTCGGGGGTGCCCTGGACGAGCTGGCGGCGGGCGCGGACGACGAGGACGACGCTGCTTCAGACATGACGACTGAGTACGCAAGACGACCGGGGACAGATATTTACAGCGCGGTCGCGTTCTGCAGCACACACGGACGGGGCGGCGCGCGGAGGCCGGGTGGTGATGATGACGGGCGGGAGTCTGAGATGAGGAGAGGCAATAGAGAGCACCCTGGGTCAGAGTGCGCAGTGGGGGTCTATAGCAGAGATGCGGGCGGGCGCTACCGACGCCTTCTCTCCAGTCTCTGCCATGAACTCTTTCTGCGGGGCGTTCCTCCGACCAGCCTGCCGTGCACAGTGCCTTTCCTCGACTGCGCGTACGTCTTCATTCGTTGGCCAGACACATGTGAGCTCGTATGGCTCGGACTTTCTGGAGCGCCCCTGACGCTGCTGTCATTGTCAGAGAGGTCTGCACGGTCTTTCACGGAGAACACCGGCACGCTCCGTCCGCCAGGACGGCCCACAGTCGAGCTGGATACCTCGCAGACATGCATCGACTGAGAGTGGCCCTTCGAGCTCGTCGAGTTCGTCAAATGCTCCTCCGCCTCCACCAGGTGGCTCCCGCCCACAATTCAAGAACAGACAGGAGCTCTATGCGGCCCGGAACCGTAGCCTGCTCATGTACACCAGCGCAGTGGTATGTCCCCCTTTCCTTCCTCTTCTCCTCCACTTCCCTCCCAACGCTCATCCACCGTCGCCCAGATCATAGCGGGCATCGGCGTGACCTACGCGGCGGTCCCGCTCTACCGCATGTTCTGCGCCGCGACCGGCTTCGCGGGCACGCCCAAGGTCGGCATGGGCAAGTTCGAGGCGGACCGGCTCGTGCCCGTCGAGGACGCGAAGCGCATCAAGGTGCACTTCAACGCGGACACGGCGGACGCGCTCCCGTGGTCGTTCACGCCGCAGCAGCGCTTTGTGAGCGTGCTCCCGGGCGAGACGAGCCTCGCGTTCTACAAGGCGAAGAACACGTCCGACAAGGACATCATCGGCATCGCGACGTACAACGTCACGCCCGACCGGGTGCGTCTGCCCTTTTGCGTTAGGGTATCATAGGGCACTGACATGTTTGTGGTGTAGATTGCGCCGTACTTCGCAAAGGTGGAGTGCTTCTGCTTCGAGGAGCAGAAGCTGCTTGCCGGCGAAGAGGTCGACATGCCCCTGCTGTTCTTCATCGACCGCGACGTGCTCGACGACCCCGCCTGCCGGAATCTGGACGACGTCGTTCTGTCATACACGTTCTTCCGGTACGCCCCTTAGGCGCAACCCGATACCGTCCGAGCGCTGACTTATGCTTCCGCAGGGCACGGCGGAACGCACAGGGCCACCTCGAGCCCGACGCCGACGACGAGATTGTGCAAGCCTCTCAGGGCTTTTCGGGGTACGACATCGCCCCTAGGGCGGAAGACCGAAAAAAGAGCGAGGAGAAGCCCTCCTCATAATACTGGTTTTATCGTATACTGCCCTAATATCACTCCACTCTCGGATCAGCTTTCCTGCATTAATCCCAAGCGTCAATAATGGTGTGCACACCTCGAAAACTTCATGTGTGGCTGCTACGGTAAGTTACTCCCGGTCAGTGGTTCACACATGAGGCACACGTTGCTTTGAACTTCTCGAGGAGATGAGGGAAAGAGTAAAATGGGTTATAAACGGAACCGATACATGAGTGAGATATGGAGGGATATGGATACAAATCGAGGCTAGATGATACGGAAGGGACTGTGTTGGCGGTGGGCGGGATGGCGCGAGGATGGACGTGGTGGGCGGCGCGGCGGGTGTGGTGATGAGGATGGAGAGGTTTCGAGAACACTGGTAGGGTCGGTCCGGGGTTCTTGACGGTACTGGGGCTACCGAGCGAAGAGTCCAAGGGTAGGAGAGCCAGCGACAGGGAGCGGACGACATGGAGCTCCCAGGTTGACAAAGGGGAGGTAGAGGCCGGGGAGAGCAGGATTTGGGAGGGGTGCACCAGAACCAGGGGAAGGGGAGGTTCAGAGTGCCAGGTCCAGGGGGAACTTTGTCCCGGACGGGGTGGGGAGCTTCGCGGGCAAGCATCGCGTCTTGCCACGCATTTGATTTCTCGTGTTCATTTGAACGTTGTGTCGCTATCAATACGTTGCTTGTGAGTGCCGGTGACCGTGTGCCAGCACGGCGTGTCGGAGGGAGGGAGCACCAGGCTCGGGATGCGAGGGGAGGTGAGGGGAGGACAGGAGGGGCTTGACGATTGCAGAAAGAGGTCGCCAGCCTGGAAGGGGAAATGTCGGCTTGAGAGTGGTGGGGTGTGGCCTCGAGTGTTGTGGTCGAGAAAACGAGCGGTGGGGGTGTGATGCCGTAGACAGAAAGGAGCGACTGTGTAACGAGTGTGTGGTTGGGGCGGATGATAGCCGGAAGCCAGAGGGAGGACGAAGCTAGACGGTTGACGAAGCCAGGAGGATGACGAAGCTAGAAGGAGTATGAAGCTAGAGGGGGTGACGAAGCTAGAGGAGGAACTTAGAGGTAGGTGGGGTGAGAGGACGAAGACACAGAGCAAGGGGAGTGCTGGGGAGAGTGGGCGGGAATGAGCAGCCTTATATACTGCTCTCGAGGCTGCTCGACGTGATCGGACAGAACTCTATTTTGTTTAAACCGACTCACGTGCAGAGTGACCGTGTCGTTGGCCGCTGTATGTACAACTTCACCTGTCTTCACAGTCCCGCCCGATATAGGTAGGTGCCTACCGCTTTTGGACATGCACTTTGGTTTGGTAGCCTCGTGGTGGTTTCGACCAGCCTCCCCGAGACAGATTTTACCAGCACCGAGCTGCTCATTCCTGCTCGCAAGCTTCACGTGAAGTGGTGGTCTTGCTTTGCTTGACCGGTAACTGGCGATCATCCATCTCAAACGTTGTGTGTCGTGTGTGACGCATCCCGGCTATAGCGAGAATTAATGCAAGAAATCCAGTGTAAACCGCCTATGAGATACTGTACTTTTCAGCCGTTGACGCAACGTAAAATCAGGGGGAAATGTCAATACTCATGACATTTCGACATCGCCGTCCTCGTCGTCGCTTCCCTCGACATCCTCCCAGCCACCCTCCTCATCCCTGTCCTCCTCTTCCGGGGACGGTTGTATACCGAGAGCTTCGAGTTTCGCAATGAGCTCCCCGACGTGCTCGAGCAGCGGCCTGTCTGGGTGCTCCTGAGTGACATGCAGCTGTTGCGGCCGTTTGTCAGTTCCACTGTGTGGTAGTCACGAGTCTGGGGTCCACAAACCATTTGACATGTCTCCAGGCAGTCCCGTGCATCCCGCGCGAGCTCCTCCCACCCAAGCTCGTCGAGCTTGCCGCCGTTCTCCTGCGCCTGCTCGGCCATGAGGAAGAAACACCAGCCCTCCAGATACCACGCTTCGACTTCCTGATCGTCCGCCGCCATGATCCCCTGCAGGACCAATAGGGCTGCCGTGTAGAGTGCAAGTTCCAGGAAAAGTTTCACGAGTGCGAGTCGGCTCGGTATTGGCGGTAATCTTGAGTCGTCTGCGGTTCGTTTAGCGGGTGAGATATAGAGGTGAATAGCGGCGTAACACACCAAGGTCGAGATCCTTCCACTGGCTCCAAGCCTGCTCTAGGTACGCCTTCGCATCGTCCGGTCGCTGCTGGGACATCCGCACCGAGGCGAACGCCTGCAGCGCTTCCGTATTCCCGGGGTCCGTTTGCAGCGCGAGGTTGAGCAAATCCTCACACGTCTTCTCCGCCGCGGGGTCAAAGCTTCGGGGTCTGAGTATTTGCCGTGTCCGAGCAGGAATATTTGCAAGACACATACCATAGGTCGTATGAGGGATCCATCCAGATTTCCACCATCCCAATGATAGCACGCACGATACTCCGCCTGATTTCAGCGTCGTCGTCGTTTGCGGCCGCGTGATCGACGGCCCGCTCCTTGCCCTTCAACTGGCTGGATAAAATATCCACAGCCGTCTGGTAGTGCTTCAGCGCGAGGTGCGGGTCGTCATCGCTCAGCTGCGCAAGATACAGGTGCGCCGACGGTGGAGGCGTCGGCGGCGCTCCAGGATGTGGGGGAATGAGGGATAGGAACGTCTGTGCGCGCAAATCCAAAATGTATCAGCCGGTCTTCGGTATTCCCTGCAAAGTGATCAAAGCGCACCTTTTTCGCAGCCTCGAGCTCGCCCGTCTCTAGCTGTGCAACCCCTAGCATCTCCTTCGCCTCCACATGCTGCGGCTCGCGCTCGAGCACCCGCCGAGCAAAGCGGGCCGCGAGCTCGTAGTCGCAGCTCACGATCAGCTCCTGCGCCTTCTCGAGGAGTGCGGATATTGGCGGCGCAGTGGCCGGCTCCGCGGTGTGTTCTGTGACTAAAGCTTTCGCTTTGCGAGTTTTTGGTCGTGTGCGTCCCATGTTAGAATGTGTGGAATGCGGACGGGCGGGCGGGAGGGGAGCAGGAGCTGAAGAAGGTAGAAAGAATATTGGGCGCCTAGATGCGAATGTGTGCGGGCGTCTCGATCGAATTGTGGCGACGCGCGACTTGTCTCTTGCCGTCATCTGGGGCTATCTGGACCTGTGGCACCGTTCGCTCCCAGCTCTCTGCAAGCTCTCTGTGTCGCACTACTCATACTGGAGCATAGTTCTTCTCGTTTGATGCTATAATGGATAGCTTCGGCAACAAAGGCAAGGAGAGAGCAACGGACGACGCGCTCTTCCTGGAGCGGCTTGATATGCTGTTCGAACAAAGCCTAGCAGACATCCGGGCCTTTGCTGAACGCGAATGCAGGACATTCGACGAGGTATGTGTGCTCTGACATGGGAGCTATAGGCGTCCTGAGGACCGGGCCTGGGTAGATCCGGAAACGTATGGCAGAGCTGCACTCGAAGTACCTCTTCGAACCATCCAGTGTGGCGACGTCGACAAGAGACAGGAAGGAACTCAGTGCGTAGCTATTACCACAGCATGAATGGTAATTGAACATCGAATACGCGTAGCGAGGAGTGTGCTTCTCAGCGTGTCGCGGCAAATGGAGTGTTTGGAAACCCTCGCCGGCCTGCAATCGTTCTTTCTTGTAGTCGATCCATCCGACCAAGCGGACGAGGGCTTCCTCGGCGGAACTCTTTCTGGGCGCGAGTTCTGGCGCGGCCACCGTGGATGCGGCTCCCCAGGCGCACAGATGTTCAAAGCACATTGCGTCCGCGCCGCGCAATCACGGCCACACAGCCTTGGTTCACCTCCCATGATAGACCCTACACTCCTTCCGACACCTGTGCCGCCAGCCGCGACGGGAACGGGGACGAAAGGTTCTGCGCGAGAGCTCAAGGCGGAGCTGTACGCAGCTATGCGCGACGCGCTCAGGTGTGCTTCTGGGGGCTCGACGGTCCCGCTGAAGGCTAACTATATGCATCATGCACCACAAGAGCCGCATCGGGCGTCAGAACGGCAGAGATGAAATGGACCAACCATTCAAAGCTGGACGCCTATGGGGTGCGCTTGGTCGGCTGGCCCGATGCCATCCCTCTGCAGAATCCATCTACTTTCTCCGTGGCGCAGAACAAGCGGCTGCTGGAGATGCTCGGGGCCGGACAAATATTCTTCGAACGTCTGGACGGAGTACCAAGTTCACAGAGCTGGCAGGATTCAGTTGTTCAGTCGCCACACTTGGATGAAGAGGCTATGTTCGAGGATGCCATCGACTTCTCGTGGACCGGTGAGCCGGGCGAGAACGAGCCCCTGCATGTAAGCGCAGCCTGTCCGTCGCATGATTGTCATCTGACATGGACATGTCAGCAGCCGGACGATTGTGGCGACTCGTCGCTCGTAGAGCATACAAGCTGGAGCCCGGGAGGTACCGCTGACCATGCGGGACCCACTACGCCGAAGAAAAGACGTATTGAGGAACCATAAACATGTTTCTTCTGCCCGACAGCCGGACATACGGGTACGCTGGTCGTTGTTGTAGTTCATATATTTAATACTGCTTTGTGCGGGGCAGGTCACTGCATGAGGCGTGGAGTAAGTTTCAGCTAGATCAGTATGCAATCTCTACGCGAATGTCTACCTTCCAAAAAAAACCAGGGGGCAGCACTGGCACGGAGTCCTGATACCGTCGCTAAAGAGGGATCGATTGTGGTGCGGTCAGCAGTAGGTAAAGCCTAAGATACAGTCCATAGTCTACAGTCACAGTGTCATTGCGCAGTCATCAATCGCGAGGTCCATGTCCTCCCTTCGAACGTAAGCACTTGCAAACATAAAGGAAAGCCCTCATTATCCGTGTGCATGCCGCGCAGACCAACGTCCCCCGACTCGAACAGCGAGTGCTCAAGGCAGCCACAGGAACCGCTTCACCAGCGTCGGGAAGTCAGGCGTGCCCAGGCCCGTGACCGGGTCCCACCCGCGCAGCGCAGGGAACCCGTCCGTGCCGCACCCCGGGTTCGTCCCGTTCGTGATATCGTGGAACGCGTCCGCGAACCAGTGCGAGTAGATCTGCCCACGCAGCACGCGTCAGCCGTCTCGCCCCTCTCGCACACCCAAGCAGATGCACGTACCGCGGGGTTGATCCACCCGACCGGCGTCTTGTTCGCCGCGAGCCGCGCGTCGTTCACCGCGGTGAGGATCGCCGCGAAGATCGGCGTCGACGCGGACGTGCCGCCCGTGAGCGTGTAGTTCGCGTCGATGACGGCGACCGTCGGGAGCCCGTTCGCGCTCACGTCCGGGATCCCGCGCCCGCTGCTGTTGAACAGGCTCGGGTCGACGCGGTTCCCGAGCTGCTTCAGGTACCCCGCGACCTGCCGTTTCTGGAATTCGGGGCGCGGGAAGACGTTGGAGAAGCCGCCGCCGGAGCCGAAGAGCGACGTTGCGCTCTCGGGGTCGTGCACCTGCGCGTACAGATGAGCAGCTTCGTTGTATATATGTGGGAGCGAAGGGAGAGGGTAGACGTACCGACTTGCCGGAGTCGACCTGCGTCGCTCCGACGGCGGTGACGTATGGGCACGTCGAGGGGAAGTTGGGGAGGAACGCTCCCGGGCCAGGGACCGCGGTGCCGTTCGCAGCCAAGCACAAGTTGTCTCCGTTCGACGCGACGCCGTTGTCCCCGGACGCGAAGAGGAACGTAATGCCCATCATCGACAGCTGCCGCCGCTCGTCAGCATCCAGCAATGCGAGGATCCGAATAGACGAAGGGCATACCTTGCCGATCTCTGCGCACTGGCGCTGCATGTAGAACGGCGGGAAGTCCTCGCCACCGGTGAACGAGACGGAGATGACGTTCGCGGGCTTCGTGCCCCCGCAGTCCTCGGTTACGTCGAGCGGGCCGTCGATGTCCGGGTCGTCGCCGCCGTCGAAGCTGCAGAAGCCGCCGTCGAACGCGTCGAGGAGGAAGTTGATCGAGCCGCCTGCAATGCCGCATCGTCAGTCAATTGCACACAACATAAGCGACGGAGTGGGAGAAGACGCACTTCCGCCGACCTGGAACAGCTGTACGGGCTGCTGGGGGCTGATGAGACCCATGACGAGCTCGAAGTCGAGGTCCGGCTCCGAGATGAAATCAGGGTCTGTCTCGTTGAAGTCCGGGGTGTCTGCGCGACCGCGTCAATGACTGTCCACTCCTACAAAGAGAGGTGGAACTCACCCGAGTCCAAATCGATTGGCTGGAATGCTGGCAAAATGCCCGCAGCATCAGGGTTGAACTTCTGGAGGAATAGGGTCAGGTCATCGGCATTGAGCGTCTGGTCCGCGAGCTCCACTGTACATCGATGAGTATCTCCGCAATGTGCTCTACGGAAGCATGCCATGCTCACCGACGCCGATCGAGTTCTTGCCCGTTTCAGTGAGATTGGGGTAGAAGTTGTACAGGGCGCGGAAGCAGTCGATCGTGGCCGCCTTGTCGCAGTCAACAGCATCCAGGTACGATTCCTGAAATATCAGTTAGCATCAACGCGTGCATTTCGGCTTGATAGGATGCTCACATCCGTCTTGTGCGTGGGCGCGCCGTTTGGCCTGCGCATCTTCCCGGCCGGAGAAAGACTCCTCTTGCGCTTCCCGCCGTGCGCGCCGAGCTTGATCATCTCGAAGTGGACAGTGGGAGTAACGAGGTCGACGTGGTCGCGGACGTGCTCGGGAAGATGATACCCGTGGTGGCACCCAATGTCCTCGGACCCGTCTTCGTGCTGGTAGACGTAGTACTTCGTCGCCAGGAGCTGCTCGGCCTCCGCCACGCTCACGTTCACGAGCATGTACGAGTGGTCCTTGCTCATGCGCACCCGCGCAAGGTCGATGCCGTCGGCCGAGAGCCATGCGCGCACGGCCTCCTTCGTCTCCGTGGAGGGCTGGAACGCCTGCACGACCTGGGAGGGCGTCCACCACTGGCCGTAGTTCGGCGACTCGGGGTCGGCGAGGTTGAGCAGGTGCTCGTCGAGGTTGTCGATGTTGCCCTGCCGCAGGGCGATGCTGAGCGGGAGGACCACATCTGGGTCTGCGCGGCGATGGAGAGACCACCGTGGGGGGAGCGCGTCGAGGCGCTCGTGCAGGACGCGTCGTGCCAGAGATGGAGAGGCCGCGGCGACAGTCGCTATGGAGGCCAGGAGGCCCACAAGGGTTCGTAACATTACCATCGTGAGGAATTAGGGAGGAAGGACTACGTGAGTTGTGGAGGAGGAGGAGGGATGCGGCCGACGACGCGGCGACGAGGAGGGCTGGGAGAGGCATGGTTGGTCGCGGGCGAGGTCATATATACGAACTCGAAGGCGTGCAGGGCACGAGCGCACCTAGAAAGGAACAAGCCGAAGAGAAGCTGGCCGGGGACGTGCCCGCAGGCGGTAGCTGCCAACATACTCTTGACACTTCATCATCATGCTCTTCACCGCCACCGGCCGTGAGGAAGGCAGGAAGGCAATTGTCCTGCAGAAAGCGATGCCTAGCCAGATCTCAGCGCAGCACAGAGAGTCTCCAGATAGGCAGAGGCAGCCAGCGTAGTGTCCAGGGCCGAGCAGAGGCGACAGAGGCGTCGCAGGGACACAGACAGTCTAATCGCATTTCAGTTTCGAAGCCCACCCATACATCACCGACGTTGTTCTCATCGCTGCCACGAGGCACGAGCATTTCGCGCCAGCGCCGCGTTCACACGGGCACTTCACGACCATACCCTGATATAGCGAACACCCATGTCAGCAAGCTAGCACACAGGGCGGGAGGAGTGCGCAGGACGCACAGGATGTGTACCCGGGCTCTTCACAGGCCTCGCCCGAGCAGGCTCGCTCGGCTGTGCAGGCCTACGGGCATAGAGAGGCGGTGGTGTGTGTGCACCGAGCTCGCCGAATGCTCCTATGCACGGTAACTTGATTGTTGGGCGGCGGCCCTGTGCCGGCGGCGCCGGAGGCATGGAGGAGAAGTAGCAGGATAGGGCCGCATGCGCGGCGGCTGGCTGAAGAAAGCTCCTAAGTAGTCTGCATGCATTTGAGGCATGCTTGGAGGAGGGTCCCGTATCATTATTTGTCAGCAGACAATTGATCTCCGACGACGCGTCGAGATCTATACACAGGCACACTTGACGCGTCGCGCGCGCGACGCGTCCGGCCATTCGTCAAACACTAGCCATACTGCTAAGCTGGTCTTACTCTCTAGCCTCTTTATTGTCATGATAAAGTATAGCGCACTGCGCAGGATCTTGTTTACGCTATCTGCGTGGTGCAGGAACCGTCAAGACTCGCACCAATCTCTGGGCTTGCTCAATAGCTTGCATGATGTGCGGTGAACGGGCTTCAAAAGGCCAATTTGCACAAAATCGGGATACAGGGTGGTTGAGTATGAGACCATACGTGAGTGCGAGGTTATCAGACCCCTGCAAAACGTCCAGATGAGCTCATTCGATGATGCGAAGCCACGCTGAAGGACTGACTCCCAAAATGCCTTCCACGGCGGGGCGTGGCTGCGTTGCTGGAGGGTATGGCCCTGAAAACTTGGTACCCGAGCAACAGGTGGGATATATATGTGCCGTGTGATTCTAGCTGGCATAAGATGGGGAATACGCCGCTGCATTGCCAGGGGGATAAATGGATGTCGATATTTGACAAGTCGGACTAGAATTTCAATTCTATCAAGCTAGATGATGAAAGTGGTATCGATAATTTGATATATAGCTACCCATAAATGATATGCAGCTTATTGATTCACTGTCTGCGTCCTATGCGCTAGTTTGTCGCCATAAAACCGAGAGAACAGTGGCCGAGAGTGCTGTACGACTAAACCGCCAAGCTGTTGGCGCCCGTATTTCCATGTTGGGTCTTCCCATATAAGGAGCGCACGTGGCGTCTTAGTATGGGAATACCTATTTAGGACCATCGGATCACTCGGCATCGAAGAAAGGGGACCCTCCTCCAAGGAGGGCGCGTTTGAAAGCAGACGTTAGTGTGATCGTCCTCCCCCCCTCGACAAGATCACCTTCGTCTGCCTAGGGGAGACAAGCTCCTAAGAGGCCCGCCGATTTTATGGGCGAGCTGGGTCGAAGGCGTCTTCGGCGCAAACTTTGAGTTTCTTGCTGCGGGCCCCTTGACATCTTCAATAGCATGCTATAGAACGCTTCACAAGCAAGTGGACGTGTAGGAGGGAGAGCCACTGGACAGTTGGGGGCGCTATAGCAAGATGACAGTGTGTGTCCTGCACTAGGGGGCCAAGAATATATATCCTGGCACGCAGCAGTACTTGCAGGAAATTACGTTCATCTGTTCAGCTCGTGTCACTTGAACGTAACGTGTCGGCTTGGGGTATATGCGCTAGAGGTACGGGCGGCAAAGGAGATCGACTAGAGGTCGTATGAATCGTATCTCAAGAATGAATGATCTTTGGAGGTTTCCCAGGAGTATGCATGTTATTAGCAGGTAGAGACATTGTAGGAGATGGTGGAGAAAAAGAGAGAGTCGCTTGGCCGTGGGCCGGCCATGGCCAGCCTTTACGGGCGTCTATAGATTAATCCCCACAATTGATGTGAGTAACACATTAGAACATGAACATCCCGCCAGAAAATGAGGTGAAAGTGGATGGTATACGAGAAGATTACTGAAGCAGTAGAGTACAAGGGTAATAACCTGAGTAGCATATAGTAAATTCCCGTTCATAGCATGATAAGGGTATCAGTCGTTTTTGTTGAGGTCATGAAGCGTGTGTCGTTGGCGAGCGTTCAAAGGCGTAGCCTGGGGGGCATTGGGATGCTTCATGCCTTCCCGGTGAGCTGCTTGATCTTATTCAATCTCTCGCGCTGAAAGAAGACAAACATTTAGCATACATGCACTTCACTGGGAACCGGGTATCGAGATATACTCACGTCGTCGACGGCCTTCTGCGCCCTCAGCCACTCAACCTCCTTGTTCTTCTCCTGCAGCATCTCAGTGGCATCCTGAGCGTGCTGCTTCGATGCTTCGCGCGCGTCCTCGAATGCGTTCAACTCGGCTTGCGCGCGCTCGTACTTGGCGCGTGCAGCAAGGTACTCAAGCTCCACCTTGCGGAACTCGCGGAGCACCTTCGAGTAGGAGGCATATGTCTTTCCTTCCTCCTAGAAGAACAGGGGGCGCTGTTAGATAATGTAGACATGCAGATGGAACTATGAAAGCGTACCTTGACGGCAGACTTCTGCAACTTCTGGATGTCGGCAAGCTCCTTGACAGCATCGTCAAGGGCCTTCTTCTCCGCCTTCCCCTCCGCTTTGATGACCTTGGCCACCTTCTTGCCCTCCTTCACTGCAGTGGTTGTCAGCATCTATCAAAACCGCATATACCCAAAAGCACTCACTCTGTGCCTTATTGAGCTTCGCCTTCTGCTTCTCCGTCAAGCCCGCCTCCGCGCTCCGGCTGCGCGCATCGAACTCCTCGTCCATCTCCTGGCTGGCCGCAGGCCCAACAGTGCCCGCCCCAGCCGCGAAGCTGCCCCCGCTCAGACTCACACGGCGTCTGCGCAGCACCGACGGCGTCGTGCGCACGCTCGCGCGCCCGCCCTCCGTCGGAGCAGCCGAACGGAACGAGCGCAGGGACGACGCGCGCTTGAACCCGGTATCGTTGCGGCGCGCGGATGGGCGCGCCCCGTCGGCGTCCTCGTCCCCGTGCGCGTTGTCGTCGAGCGAGTGGTGCATGGCCTGGCCGCGCTGGAGCGCGTCGCTGCTGGGCGACTTGGACCAGACGACGGGGAGGGGCGCGATGTTCGTGCTCGCGCGCGAGGCGGAGCGCTGCAGCTTGGACGAGGGGGAGGTCGAGCCGTACCCGGAGTCGGCGACGGACATCGAGCGGCGGTGTTGGCTGACCTTGGAGCGCGGCTTGTCTCCTGAGATCGAGTCTTGGGCGGGACTGAGGGGCTCTGAGTCCTCGTCGCCGTCGGCGGGGCCTTTGCGGACGATGGGATCACGGGGGGCGCCAATGGTGAGAGAGGGCTTGTGCGTGAGAGTTGTTGGGGCGCGGGTGTCCTCGAGAGGCTGCTCGGGCTCGAAGGCTCCGGGGAGAGTCTTTGTGCGCTCGCCTGACATGGTGGGAGGTGCGTCGTCAGAGTCGTCCTTGCCCCATGAGGCGACGGGAGCGTCGAAATAAACTTCCTGCTCACTTGCAGGCGTGTTCGCGTAGTCGATGTAGGTCTGTCGGGGAGACATGGTGTTTGTGTGGTAGTGTAGAGGATGTGGGTGTATGCAGAGGGGCTAATGGAGAGAAGAGAAGTGGCGAAGACGTGCGATAGAGGGCGGGTATATAAGTCGCGGGCAGGCGGGAGATGTCATTGGAGCGCCAACGCGCGATCGACGTCCCACCCGTTATTACTTTTCCCGATATGGAAGGCCACCTGCCTAACACGTGTATGACGTAGGGGCGCGAGCTCGGATGTCATTTCGGACTTGCGCTACTCACCTCCGCACTTTTGGGCCCCACTCCGATGGCCTACTACGATGGGCTGTGCCGATACGCCCAGGCGCGTAAACAGTAGGCGTGTCGAGCGCACCGTCCGTCCCCGACGTCCCCGGGTGCTATGTCGGGAGTTAGTGTCAATGGTTTCGTGGCGGACTGCTCATGAATTCCAAGAAAGACTGGAATGTTCCCTACCCCAAAGACTTCCCCGGCATGCGGGGGGATGTGCCGCATCTGCATGATCCTGGCTCTGAACAAATGTTGGGTGTGAGCATTACCCGCCGGAGACGTCAAATGAAACCGCGCTAGTCCGTCGTTTCTTCTATTGTAAGTTGGGCCTAGGCTGGATGCTTGTTAGCGAAGCACGGGGACCGTCCAGGGCATGACATCAACATAGCCTCGAAGCGCGTCATGCACGGCAGAGTACCTGTCCTGGAATGACTCCAACAGATCTCAGTAGACTTCCTTCTGCATTGCTGAGTCCCGAGCTCGCATGAACGAAACTCTAGCAGTACTTGCCAATATGGCTCTGGGCATGCCCTTGGGGTATATTCCATCCAATGCGTGCCGACAACAATAACGGAATAAGTTACCTCTCCAATCAAAACCGAGCATCTAGAAGAAATCACCAACAACCTCCCTCTCGTCAGATGCGAGAAGCACCTCCCGGTCGGGGTACAACGCTTTCACGACCTCCTTCTCCGTCCACTTCTGCTCTGAGGCGTCCTTGCTGGCGGAGACAGGTGTGAGCGTGTAGGTGACTGAGAGCGCGGACAGCGCGCCGCCGTATGCGTGCGAGATGCCTAGAGTTATGCGAAATTAGTATTAAGAGACACAGCGATTAGCGGGAGATGAAGACTACTGACCAGTGTCGATGATGATGATCTTCCCTCCGCATCTCGATACAATTTTCTGCCACACATTCAGGTTGTTTGTTGTTGAAGCCAATGCCAGACGAAAATGACCCACCTGGAAGTCGGGAGTGTGTCCCATCACCATCCGGCGCGTTCCAGTCCTGCTCAAAACATCGTCCACCTCCTTGCACACCTTCTCCTCGGGGTCGAGCGCCCACCCACGGTACCACAAGGGTCCGTCGGACCCGTACAGCCGGTGCTCCTGGTTCGTCGCCTCATGAGGCAGACCAGGGTACGGATTCGGCGGGTGCGGCGGCGGGTGCACCTTGCGGTGCTGCAGCTTGCGCAGCAGCGACGTCGAAAGCTCGTTGATGCGCGACGGGAACGGTGTCAAGTCCGGGTACGCAGGTGCGAGGCCCCCGTGCACGAACGAAATCGCGGCGTGGGAGAGGGGCGACGTGGACACAGAGTCCGTCTCCGGGTCGTAGTCCGTGTTCGGCGGCCCGAGCGCGGGATGGAGCGGGAGGCGCGAGGTGGTCGTGTAGTTTGCGGCCCAGCTGCGTCCGATGCGTCCTGTTGCGAGCATCTTCTGGCGCGCGGCGACGGAGCCGAACGTCTTAATTTCCGTGGCGGGCACATACCTTGAAGTTAATTAGTACCGGGCGGGCTCGTGTTGTGACAGACGAATCGCGGCTCACCTCCAGTCGCCTGTCGGTGCAAAGGTCGTCTATCAGCTCAAATATACGCCACCGAGCTGCAAGGCTACTAACCGATGGCGTTCATCCACTCGTGGTTGCCTAAATGTGTCAGGACGGTCCCCTCGGTGGCCTTCGCCTGCTCCCGGAGCTTGTCCATCCATGCGTACAGCTTAATAGTGTCGTCTCCCCTGCACGCACGACGTCAGAATTACTATCACAAAAACGCGCCGCCGGGGCTGCATAGTGCATACCGGTCAATGATGTCCCCCGTCTGCACGAAGAAGTCTACGCCCCCGGACCAGTCTCCGTGCTCATCAACCACGCCCGCCATCTGCAGCACCTTCTGCGCGTTGGGAAGGTCTCCATGCAGGTCGCCGACCGCCACTATCGTCCGCTTGAACTCGCCCGCTACGCGTTCCGTGTCCACCGCCTCGGACGGGTGGGCGTGGGCCGGCGCTCCGGGGCTGTGCTGGGCTCCGAGCTGGATGGCCTCGATAGGCCGCTGGGCGGAATGGGCGTCGTCATGGGCGTGCTGCGCACTGGTGTGGTCGGGGTGCACTGCGAGCGGCCAAGAGAGTGGGAAGCTCGCCACGAGATCGAAGGCGGGGAGGAAGGACCGGCAGACCCAGAGGATAGAGAGGACCGGGACGAAGACGGAGAGCAGGACAAGTATACGGGGCATTTTGCGGTACTATCTGAGCTGCATATATCGCTACAGACCTCTCGTTCGCGGAGTACAGAGCTGAGACGAACGACCGTGACGGCGGTGTGCAAAGGAACAGAGGGCGGAGCGAGCGCCCATCAACCCGTTGTTGATTAGAGTTTGTGCTCACGTAATGCAAAGGAAGGGCAGTTGACCCCGGACTATGTGCGGTAGACGCCCGCGCAACCCTGGCATTTGGGGAGGAGAGGCCGGATCCTTTACCTCTCAACTGACCACAGCGCAGCCCCTCGCATCGCTCCCGCCGCTCTTTTTCCCCCGCCTGCCTCCTACCATCAGCTACATCTCCGTTATAATCCCCGCGCACATGCTCGCTGCCTGCTGAGCTCTCTCCGCCAGGCCCACGACATGCTGCCCTTGTTCCTCCTGCTCTCCGTCCTCGCCTTCCTCGATGGCGCCTCCGCCGTTTCTGGAAGCTGGCGGCCAGACATGCGCAGGAGTCTCAAGAGCATCGGCAGCACTTCCGCACGCTCTGGCCTGCACGCCCGCGTCCTCGAGGGCATCGTGACGGACCTCCCGCCGGCGAACAACTCGACCATCGTCCCCGTCGTCTTCTCCTCGGACCGACAGTGAGCCCTTTTCCCTGTCGCGCACGCACGCGGCGCCTGATCAGCATGTGTGCGCAGGACGTACTACGCCCTCGCCGGTGTGGGCTCGGTTTCCTTACGCCTTGCACTGGATACTGCGTCCGCGGACCTCTGGCTCGTTTCCTCGGGCTGTACTTCCAGCGCGTGCAACATCCCCAAATACCCTCTCGCCTTCGAGAGCTCGACATTCGTTCCCGTAAACTCGAACGGCACCACGTTCAATGTAACCTATGCCGATTCGACAGGTGCGCGCGCAAGTTCCATTTCTCCACATATCCTCACTTAAAACATGTCTAGGCGCACAAGGATTTATCGCGAGGGAGTCAGTCACCCTGGGCAACTTGACTGTTGCGAACCAGGCTCTCGGTGAGTCACTGTTTTGCGCAGAGTGCGGGGTGTCGCACATGCTGCTGCGGATGGTACGGCGGGTATTCCTGGAGCGCCTTCCCGGATGTCACAAACTATGTTTAGCGGCACACGGTTGGCTGCCGTCTGTTGGGTTGCGATATACTTTCGAAGCATACACCCCCAGCATATATCATGGCTGCCACAGCAATTACTGACATGCTTGGAATTAGGCTTGGCAAACGCCTCCACTGTGCACTTCACCGACAGCATGAGCGGCGTTCTTGGTCTCGGCTTCCCCCGCCTCTCCACGATTGGAGACAGTGCTGTGAACGGTAGGTTTCTACCCATTTTATCCCCGGCACTTGACCTCACTAGGGCCATCTAGCGACGCCCTTCTTTGCTACCATGGCGCAAAACGGACAGCTGGACTATCCGCTGTTCGGACTGAGTCTCACTAGGGACTCTAGCGGTACCCTCGCATTAGGTTTGTCCTGTACGTTCTCGCTTCCTTGTTAACAGCGCTCACAGCCCTGGAAGGTGCCATCGACGGCTCGGTGGTAACGAACCGGAGCCTCGTCGAATGGAACGAGGTGGTGCCTTTCGCGCCCTTCCTGAGTGATAGCAACAGCAACGCCTCGTCGTACCTCCAGTGGGCGCTGGTGCTTGAGAACATTTCGGTACGTCCGCGACTCAATAACAGCTTATATGTGCAGCGTGGACCCACAACTATATGTCGCAAATAGGTGAACGGCACCGCGGTAACGCCGGAGCCGACTTACCCCACCCAGACCCTGAACTCCTCCATAGCATTGTTCGACGTGTGCGTACCTGATCCAGTTCTCGAGGTTAATCCTCTCCATGCCTCGTGTATTGATTGTCAATTACCTTTCGCTCCACCTTCCGTGGTGTGCCTGACAGAGGCACCGCCGGAATCTATGGCCCGTACCAGGACGTGAGTGCTGTGCCTCTCGAACTCCTCTTAAATGGGCGTCTGGCGCTGATTCGGAGCTCGCGCAGGTTTCGCGGATGTATGCCCTCATAGACGGGGCACGCCTCGTGGACGACAGTACGTCATTCCCCTTCATTTCATCTGCATAGAAGGCGGGTGCTCAATGGAGCTTCGCGGGTAGGCATCGGGCAATGGGTTGTGCCGTGCGACACGGAACAGACAATGTCGTTCAACTTCGGGTGCGTGTCCTGTGTCCTTCACTCCTGGTGTAGCGGCTGATCGTGTGGGGTACGTAGCGGCCAAGACTTCGTTCTGCAGCCCACTGACTACATGATCGGCCCTGCTTCTGGCAACCCGAACCTGTGTCTCTCGTGGCCGAGGGCCAGCAACCCGAGCTCGGATGGTATCGACTGGCAGCTCGGTGCGTATACATCTAACATTATATGCAGCATCACGCTTATATCGTCACACTCTAGGCTCGCCCTTCCTGAGGACGGTGTACTCGATCTACAGGTAAAGCGCACACGCAATTTGTTTCGTGCACGGCTAACAGCGATCCTTCCAGCTTCGGCATCAACAACAAGGAATCGCCCATGGTCGGACTCTTCCCGCTCGCGAACGCCAGCGCGCCCATCGAACCCTCGGCATCCGTCTCTGCCTTCCTCGCGTCGTACTCCGCGACCGTCGGCACCACACTGCCCAACTTCCTCATCCCTACGCCCTCGCCCACAGCGCCCGCCTACACCTTCAACACATCTGTCTCCGCGACGCGCGGGCAGATCGTGAAGACCGGGCTCGCAACAAGCACCTACGTCGCACTGCTCGCGAGCAAGCACCAGAATGCGACCGCGCTACCTGCGATCACGCCCTCGCCCACCGTCGCGACGCTCGTCATCACGGACACGAGCGGGCACACGCTCACCAGCGTGTCTACTGCGGCGACGCCGAGCATTACCCTCGGCGTGCCCGAGGGCTGGACACAGAACGGCGCACGGCCACTTGCGGCGCACACAGGCGCGTCGTGGGGCGTCGCGGCGGTGCTCTGCGCGCTCGCGTGGGGCGTCCTATAGGCTCAGCCCCGCCCTTCCCTCCTCGTCCCTCCTACCCCTATTTATCATCCTCCTCGCTACCGCTCTCGCACCTCCCCACACAGACTGTCCGCACACCCCATCCCCTCTCATCCACCCACCACGATCGCCCTGCTGTCCTGCATATAGTACATACACCGGTCCGTATTTGTTATCCGCTTCGTTTTCTCTGCCCATAGACGTTCGTAGCACGTGTGTTAGTAGGCCTTGCGCTCTTGATACGTCGTATATTCCGTAGTTGCGCTCCTGCTGTTGTGGAGCGCAGAGACTTTGCGCATTGTCAATATAGCTGTACGCTTGCATGTCGATATTTTGCAGTTGCTGGGGTCGGTGTGGTGATTTAGGCTGTAGCCTCGCCCAAGCTAGCGACTGTGCCTATGCGCGCCGATGTACGATGATGGTGGTACGATGCACACCTCGATGATCCCAATAAAGAACGAGTCGGATACTGCCCCACTAGTATGGTGCTATGCTGGTATGGTACAAGCAAGAAATACACTCCTGTTCACAACTTCGAATTCGTGTTGCCGTTGCCGCTGAGTCAGAGGAGCTTCTCGACCTCGGTGTCGATCGCCTCGGGGGACGTCGTCGACGCCCAGCGGTGGACGACCTTGCCCTCGCGGTCGATCAGGAACTTCTCAAAGTTCCACTGTACGCATCCCGTCGTCAGTCCCAGTTCCAGTCCCCTTGCCCCCTCAACACCACACAGGAAACAAACGCACCTTGATGCGGGTGAGGCCGAGGATGCCGGCCTTCTGGCCCTTGAGCCACTTGTAGACCTCGTTCGTGGCGTCGCCGTTGACGTCGGACTTGGCCATGAGGGGGAAGGAGACGCCGTGGTTGAGCTCGCAGAACTGCGCGATCTTCTCGTCGTTCTCGGGCTCCTGCCCGCCGAACTGGTTGCACGGGAAGCCGAGGATGACGAAGCCCTTCTCCTTGTGCTTGTCGTACAGCGCCTGCAGGCCCTTGTACTGCGGCGTGAACCCGCTGGAGGGGCAGACGCACCGCGTTAGTATGTGGGGACGCGGGGATGCGGGATAGAGGCAGGGAGGGAAGAGGAGGTTGGGAGGGGGGGGGCAAGGATGGGGGACGTACCACTTGGATGCAACGTTGACGATGAGGACGACCTTGCCCTTGAGCTCCTCGAACTTGTACGTCTTCCCGCCCGGGAGGGACGCGGAGAGCTCGTAGAAGGACTTTGCGTCGGACATGGCTGATTGCTTAGAGCTGCTGAAGGTGCGGCTGAGATGTGGTGGTGAGCGGATAAGACGCGTCGGCGAGCGTGCGGATGAGCGTGCGAGGTGGTGGGAGAGCGCAAGATAGTGGTGCGGGCGTGCGAGAGCGGACGGGCGCGGACTAAGTGTGGCACGAGAAATATATCGATGAGCCAGGGGGGCGGGGGCGCGATGCATGTGCCTTCTGGCTTCTGCTGAGGCGATGGCAGCTGCTGGGAGAACTGAGCACGCTGCCTCAGTCAGCACAGGCCCTGCGCCCGAGGGCCGATCGCGACCTGCTCACGACCCCCGCCTTCGAGGCGCGTTCACCGGGCCTCGGCTACTCTACTCCCGTTCTGACCACTTGGCGGTGTCTTTCACTCGACGACGAGAATGACAGTGCGGGGGCCGAGGGGCAGATACCGCGGGGATATCATCTCACCACTCTGACAGAGGAGGACACCAGCCTTGCGCGGAAGGATCGCGTTCAAGTGGGTGACTTGTAGGTCCCAAGTTTAACATGCGGGATCGCTTAGTACCGCCGTACATAAAAGCAGTGCTTTCTGAGAAACCAAAGAAGCCACTATAGCACGGCTCAAAGCCCATGGACGTACACATAATGATATCGTAATCAGGCGAGTTATACTATAGCTATAGCTAGTGTACACATCTTCATACTTCGCTTTAGCACCTACTACTTCAGATCTACTGGCAGCAGTCTCGGTGTCCGTACTTCTTCCTCCTTTCATG
>NW_007360327.1:1323873-1331929 GCF_000271585.1 Trametes versicolor FP-101664 SS1
TGCTTGTCGTACAGCGCCTGCAGGCCCTTGTACTGCGGCGTGAACCCGCTGAGGGGCAGACGCACCGCGTTAGTATGTGGGGACGCGGGGAGTGCGGGAGTAGAGGCAGGGAGGGAAGAGGAGGTTGGAGGGGGGGGCAAGGATGGGGGACGTACCACTTGGATGCAACGTTGACGATGAGGACGACCTTGCCCTTGAGCTCCTCGAACTTGTACGTCTTCCCGCCCGGGAGGGACGCGGAGAGCTCGTAGAAGGACTTTGCGTCGGACATGGCTGATTGCTTAGAGCTGCTGAAGGTGCGGCTGAGATGTGGTGGTGAGCGGATAAGACGCGTCGGCGAGCGTGCGGATGAGCGTGCGAGGTGGTGGGAGAGCGCAAGATAGTGGTGCGGGCGTGCGAGAGCGGACGGGCGCGGACTAAGTGTGGCACGAGAAATATATCGATGAGCCAGGGGGGCGGGGGCGCGATGCATGTGCCTTCTGGCTTCTGCTGAGGCGATGGCAGCTGCTGGGAGAACTGAGCACGCTGCCTCAGTCAGCACAGGCCCTGCGCCCGAGGGCCGATCGCGACCTGCTCACGACCCCCGCCTTCGAGGCGCGTTCACCGGGCCTCGGCTACTCTACTCCCGTTCTGACCACTTGGCGGTGTCTTTCACTCGACGACGAGAATGACAGTGCGGGGGCCGAGGGGCAGATACCGCGGGGATATCATCTCACCACTCTGACAGAGGAGGACACCAGCCTTGCGCGGAAGGATCGCGTTCAAGTGGGTGACTTGTAGGTCCCAAGTTTAACATGCGGGATCGCTTAGTACCGCCGTACATAAAAGCAGTGCTTTCTGAGAAACCAAAGAAGCCACTATAGCACGGCTCAAAGCCCATGGACGTACACATAATGATATCGTAATCAGGCGAGTTATACTATAGCTATAGCTAGTGTACACATCTTCATACTTCGCTTTAGCACCTACTACTTCAGATCTACTGGCAGCAGTCTCGGTGTCCGTACTTCTTCCTCCTTTCATGCCTTATAAGCAGTATGGAGTCGACATTTAGCCCTGCAATCCGGTTTTCATTAGACGAGCGTATACAGCAGACTACTGCTCCTGGGACGCCTCGGGCTTGTATGTAGAAGCAACGCGAGGAGGGAGGCCAGCCTATCCAAACGTACCCAAAATCAAAGTCAGCCAAGTATGGAACAACCAAGTAATAGGTTCCTGACCTTCGCATAAATTTGCTCCATGGTCTCTATCGCAGTAATGGTCGTCGTTGGTTCCGTCCACGCCCACGGCGTCCTCCCTCGTACCTTGTCCACAAAGGCATGGAGCTGGAAGGTATACCTAGCATATCAACACGACAAACAATCAGCGATCCGCACCCCCCGCATATGCGCTCAACACTCACGAATGCCAGTTCTTCTCGCCCCGTCCGTCCGCATAGCGATAGTGCTTTTCCGTCCTGCTCTGTCCGCGCTTCGGCTTCACCCTGATGTGGTGGTACACGCCCGGATCGAGCGGGTTGAACACCTCGACGTCCCCGCCCTCCAACGCGACCGAGAGCCCAATCTGCGGCCAACGCGGGATGAGCCCGAATGGCCCCCATCCGGGCGCAGACAGGTCCGCGAACGTCTCCGCGGTGACCGAGTCGGGCAGCGCATACGTAGCGTGCATCGCGCGGTCGATGCGCGCGGGGTCGCTCACGTGCCCGACCGCAGTCGCGGATGTGACCTCGAGCGCCGCCGTGTCTGCCCCGGTGACGTACCGGACCGCGGTCAGAGGGTAGACTGCGATCGTAGTCGTAGCAGCATGATCAGCGCGGGGATAGGTGTGAGGCGCAGGGCGCCGTACGCACCTCCCATGTCCATCATGCAGCCCCCGCCCATCTCGTAGTTGAAGTGGATGTCGTCCCTGGGGAAGAGGAAATGTGCAACGACGCTCGGCCATGCGAACGCGGCGCGCACGCTCTTGACGCGCCCGAGCTCGCCGCTCCGCACGATCTCGCGCACGCGCTGGAGGACCGGGTGGAATCTGCGGATCACTAGTCAGCTATCGTTCGGCCACGACCGCCCTGCGGACGATCGCGGGTGGCGTCGCCGCTGGGGGAAGTAAAGGGGAAGAGGGTACGAACGTGCAGTGGATGGCCTCGAGCACGACGAGGCCTTACTGTTCCGCGAGAGCGAAGATCTGACGGGCTTCGTCGGCATTGCTTGTCATCGGCTTCTCGACGAGGACGTGCTTGTCGGCGTGCAGCGCGCGCATTGACCATTCGAAGTGCATGCTGACCGGCAGCTGGACGACGCTGTCAGCATCGGACGAAGGTGAGCTACTCCTTCCAAGGAATGCGTACGGGGATGTACACCACGTCGATGTCGGGGTCTGCGACGAGGTCTACATGGGTCATGGTTACCGTCAGTAGATAGGCAATACCTCGAAAAGTCAAAACCGACCATGGTACGCTTGCGGTCCAGAGTGGACCTTGGATATGTGATGTTGCCGGGCATACTTCGAGCCTCTCGCTTCGTCTCTGCACGCGACGGCCACGACCGCGACCTCGGGATGCGTTTTGGCGGGCGTGAACAAGGCATCAGGGCCGATGCGGGCAGCACCCAGTATTCCGAAGCGGAGAGGCGACTGGGTCTGGTCTAGCAGCGGGGATGGGACCTTCGTGGTCGTCAGGACTTGCGACATCGACAAATAGAGGGTATGACGCTCACCGAAGTCATTTTGAAAGCAGCTTACGGGCTGTTCGCGAAAGAGGGGGCAGCGTTGAACAGGACCGGAGGGTGAACCGGGGTGCCATAAATATGAGAAACTCGCGTCTATTAGCGGCGCATTGCGGTGTTCCAGGTGCTTCAAGCAGCTCTGCGTGCATCTACACACGGCGGGGTGTAAAAGTGCACAGGTAGAGGGTCGCCGCCCGCTCGGCCTGAAGAAGGTGCTCCACAACCTTACATGACGCTGTAACGTTGTCAAGTCCTTGAATCGCTATCATCGGAGATTAACGTCAGCGTTTCGGCCGCTCAATCACTGTGGCTTGGCGACGTCCCTCCCGGGATCGGGTCCATTGGAGTTGTGTGTGCTGAACGTGGTTCGGTTGACAACGTCTCTGGAGATCAACGACCTTCGTAAAGGTGCACCCATCAACGTATATCCTCGCATATGAAAGTCCTCGTGGCAATACCAATGCTTAGAATTGGTCAAAACTGGCATATCGCATACCTATATACGACAATCCGATCGGGTCCGGGTGCAAGAGCGCCGCAGCAGCCAGAGCAAGATGTTTGGCCCGGCGAGCCGCCGGGCACTCCTGTCGCAATGCGGACCAGTTGTGGGCGCCGAGAAGTGCCGCATCATGCCGATAGAAAGGTGGTAGCAAGCGTAGCCCGGTGCTAAGCAGCATCACCGCTCGGCGGACTGCCCGCGGGCGACGCAGTTTCAGGCTTGTATGAGGAGGCAACGCGCGGCGGCAATCCCGCCTGCACATGGCGTGGAAACATCATAAGTCAATTATCCTGAGCAAAGGGATTTGCAATGCTCACCGCGGCATAGACCCTCTCCAGGGTCTCCATTGTCGTGATGCTGGTCTCTGGCTCGATCCACTCCCACGGCGTCCTGCCCTGTACCTTGTCCACGAACGCCTGAAGCTGGTAACGATAGCTGTTCATGACAGTCACAGCGTGTCTGCGATCAACCCCCGAGCGCTGCATATGATGCAGCCAGGAAACACGCACGTAGACCACGACTTGTCGCCCCTGCCGTCGGCATACGTGTACGCCTTCTCCGTGCGCGCCGCCCCGCGCTTCGGCCTGACCTTGATGCTGTGGTAGAAGCCCGGCGCGACGAAGTTGAACAGGCTGATCTCCCCGCCCTCCAGCGACACCTTCAGGTTGATGTCGATCGCGCTCGGGAGCAGCCCGAACGGGCCCCATCCGGGCGTCCCGGAGTCCGCGGTCGACTCGGCCGTCACCGAGTCCGGGAGCGCATACGTCGCGTGCATCCTGCGGTCGATGCGCGCTGGGTCGTAGGCGTGTCCGATCGCGGTCGCGGACGTCACCGCGGGCGCAGATATGTCCGCTCCTGTGACGCACCGGATGGCCGCTAGAGGGTAGACTGCGGTGGGGATACCATCAGCGACGCTGGCGGCGGTGCGGGAGGCTGGAGAGCGCGATGCGTACCTCCCATGTCCATGGTTGCGCCGCCCCCGAGATCGTACTGGAAGCGCACGTCGTCCTTCAGGAAGAGGAAGCGGGACGCCCAGTAGGGCAGGGCGAGCGTCGCCTGCACGCTCTTCACTTTCCCGAGTTCACCGCTTGCGACGAGCTCCCGCACGCGCCGCATCGCGGGGTGAAATCTATAGTACGGGGCCACGAGTTAGTTTAAGCAGTTTGTCGGACACACTCGATATGTTTTAGCTATCACGAACGTTGCGTGCATAGCCTCCAGGATGACGAGACCTTTCTCCTCGGCCAACGCAAAGAGCTGGCGCGCCTCCTCGGCGGTATCAGTGAACGGCTTCTCAAGAAGTACATGCTTCCCGGCCAGCAGAGCGCGCATCGACCATTCGAAGTGCAAACTATTCGGCAACTACGAACGCGACCTCGTTAGAAACCTGGCAACGACAGCAGCCCGTAAGCTCGAACGCACCGGGTTGTACACCGCATCGATGTCCGGGTCTGCGATCAGGTCTAATCCAAATTGACTTCCGGTCAGGCTCCATCTGCCGGACACGTTGATATCCGGGCATCATACCTTGGTAAGCTTTCGGACCCGTAAACGTCTTCGGTATGTTGTGTTTCCGCGCAAACTGCACGCCCCTCTTCTGGTCCCTGCATGCCACAGCAGTGATGGAGACTTCAGGATGCGTCTTTGCGGGGTTCAGCAGTGCCTCAGGTGCTATCCTAGCAGCACCCAGTATACCGAAACGGAGTACTGGCTTTGCTGTTGCTGCCTGCACATAAAGACGTCAACCGATGCCATTCAGGGTAGCTGAGAAGACAGCACGCAACGTACCGATGTCATGACTGCTGTGCTCGAACGTTTGAGCGTTTGAACTGCGAAAGGTGGGCGTGGAGAAGATATAAAGACTGTGTGAAGGTTGCTGCGCCCGACGTCGGCGTTTATAGCTGGTTGCACACGCTACCGCCGACGTCGGTAATCCTAGGCCCAATTGAGTGCCGAGCCCCTTGGATATGGTACGCGTCGACCCGGCAACACCATGTCGCGTTATGGTCGTGCGCATGGTTCCCCTTACACGATCATGTAGACATATTGCGAGCTCGCGGGCGCATATATCGTACTTCGCAAGTACGGACATATGTCGTCGATTTGAAACAGAGATACCTTTGAGGCTTGACTGAGCGAATGCGGCGCAAGGCTCGCTATCAAGAGTCTGACCGACTGGGTATGATAGTGCCGCGGACTCCGAGGTTCCCGTAGAGAAACGGATGCTGCATTTGATCAGATCGCGAGCTACTGACCTCGCGACTCCGCCCCCGAGTTTGTTGATGGCAGTTAACCGAAGCTTACAAAACCGCACTTGCCGTGTGCGTAGTGCCTTTGAAAGAGTTCACTCACTCATTGGCAGAACTGTGCGGCGACTAGAAGAGCCAGATGAGCTTAGACTCGAACAAATCAAGCCATGCGAGACGTACCCTGCATGTCCTCCGTGCTTCCGTCTTCGCAAACAAGAAGAGCAGATGGCTGAGAGCTGCACCACTATACGTAGTGCCATATATTATGATTCCTCTACAGGAGGTTAGAGCGGTGAGATAGGTGTGCTAGATATGTGATTGAGCAGAGCGTAGAAAGCGAGGTATTACCAAGGAGTAGAGTAAATCATGCTTCAGCCGACGTATCGTGTCTTTTATTGAGCTTCAGGAGACGGGGTTTCCTCCTCTTTGCCGAAGACCATTTCCCAGAGCTCGGGGCCGTCCCGGATAAGGCACTGCAGGTCATTAGCACTACATCGACTCAACGTGGGGCTTGGCGGTACGCACAATGACGACTTCGACCGCAATAAGTGCAATGATGATGAGCTCCATGCGATGTGCCGACGTCTGTATGCAGTTGAGCACTACGTGAACACCGCGAAACTAGGCATATACACACCTCCGTCAATAGCTCTCGCAGCACAGATTGCATCTGTACAAGAATAAGCATTCGTAATGCCTCCGTGTCGATTTGACATACCTCAGCAGCGTAGGTAATTTTGTCGTTTACGGATCGCGTCCGGGTCCGGATTTCGAGCGCATTGCTCAACGAGTTGAAGTAAGCTGCACTCAGCCAGTCAGAGTAGAGCCTCCCTCGCATACTAAGGTTGCGTACCCTCGAGCGCAGGCTCAGACCAGTAGAAATCGGGTGTGTCAGAGAAGTTTTCGCGGTTGAGGTTCAGACCTTGGCGGAAGCGAAGCAGTTCCCCAAGTTTCATGACGAGCGCTCTACGACCCAGGCCAGGTTTGCCCGTCTTTTGAAGGGCCCGAGGGAGAGGAGCGACAGAGGTGAGGTATTCTTCCAAGGAGGACTCGAGCACAGAGAGCGCGGTCGACCGAGAAAGCGCTTGGGAGAATGCATAGCGAGCAAACACGGTTTCGCGAGGCAGCACCGACTGAGGCAGGTCCATTGGTATGGTGTCCTCACTGCTCAGAGGGGGCTGTCGTCCAAGTACGATCAGATCACCTTGTAACCGCGTGTCTCTGCAAACGAGTTAGACACTCGGCATAGCGCTACCTCGGCAGACTCACTCTTCGGGATCGGTGACGAACTCCAGGTCTTCAGTCTCGGCCTCCTTGAGCGGCGCGAGCTCCGCACCCGAGTGCGCCAGCACTTCCTGCGCGAAGCGCTGCGCCTCATCTTCACCCAGACCCCAGCAGACGAAGCTCCCGTTTGCGAAGAGGAAGACCTCGCCGTCCTTCCCGGTCTGGCTGTCCGTCCACTTTGGCACCCACCACGCATCATGCAGCGACACCGCACCTTTAGGTAATGAGCCCCGCAGATTCTGCATGAGATAGCGTTCCGCGGTCGCGTAGGTGAAGATGGGCTGGATGTCGCTCCGGGTGGGGTTCGGGTTAGAACGGATGGGAAGGGACGCAGACGCTGCTCTGCGGAGAGCGGTCGATGCTTTCGGCTTGGGTTTTGGCACGTCCTGTTTGACTTCTGCAAAGCCGCGCTTGATGATTCGAGGTGAAAACGCGGTAACTCGCTGGCACTGCTGCCATCGCGAGCTGCCAGAAGGAAGCGCAAGACCGGCGCGTCGGAACTGACGAGGGGCAAGGTTGAGGAAGTTCATGTTCTAAGAGCATAAGACATCAAAATAAGCATGTGTATGCTTCAGAGTGCTGTGCACATACCAAGTGGCGGCCGGCTGCAGATGGGACGAAGGGAAAGAGACACAGCGCGGGGGGGCCCCTTGATCTGCTACCACCATCACGAACGTTTTTCCCACGCTACCCCCAAGCGTGAGGAAGGCGACCACAAACGAAACCAAGGTATAAAGCATGACAACGACAAGAAGTAAGACGTAGAAAGATGGCAACTGCTGTAAGGGTAAGAAACCCGTACAGAGGGGGAGTATGACGATCGATTTGTATAAAAAATATTTACTTCTATATGCAACTCGCAACTCGCAACTTTCGTGGGCGCCTAATGACCATATAAGGCAGGCGCCTTTCGAAATCCTTGAAAATGCGGCCAGATCCCCCTGGCGAGTTGCAAGCTGCAAGTGAAAGTTGATAGTTGATAGTGAAACCTCGGCTAACTGAGGTCGGACTGAGGTCGTACTTAGGTCGCGCGCAGTTTCACGATCAACTACCAACTACCAACTTGCTAATCTTATCTAATGGGCGCTTCTCTTTATCTCGCCCCAGATTAATCTCGTTGGCATCTAATCAACCTGCCCCAGACTCGGACTTCTGACACCCCTCCCTAGGTTTTACCTTCCTCCACTGCAAAAGCAATATCTCAGCAACCATAGGTCCTGTTGGCTTCATTCTTTTTGTGGGTACTTACCTGAGGCAATTGGATTATGTTTGTACAAACACTGTGATTGATAGACTAATAAACC
>NW_007360327.1:1332134-1343365 GCF_000271585.1 Trametes versicolor FP-101664 SS1
CGACCAAGAAGTAAGACGTAGAAAGATGGCAACTGCTGTAAGGGTAAGAAACCCGTACAGAGGGGGAGTATGACGATCGATTTGTATAAAAAATATTTACTTCTATATGCAACTCGCAACTCGCAACTTTCGTGGGCGCCTAATGACCATATAAGGCAGGCGCCTTTCGAAATCCTTGAAAATGCGGCCAGATCCCCCTGGCGAGTTGCAAGCTGCAAGTGAAAGTTGATAGTTGATAGTGAAACCTCGGCTAACTGAGGTCGGACTGAGGTCGTACTTAGGTCGCGCGCAGTTTCACGATCAACTACCAACTACCAACTTGCTAATCTTATCTAATGGGCGCTTCTCTTTATCTCGCCCCAGATTAATCTCGTTGGCATCTAATCAACCTGCCCCAGACTCGGACTTCTGACACCCCTCCCTAGGTTTTACCTTCCTCCACTGCAAAAGCAATATCTCAGCAACCATAGGTCCTGTTGGCTTCATTCTTTTTGTGGGTACTTACCTGAGGCAATTGGATTATGTTTGTACAAACACTGTGATTGATAGATAATAAACCATTTTCCTTGCATACACAATGTCAATCTTATATGTGCCAACTATGTACATGATTGTGATCATATTTCACAAGCACTTTTGAACCCCTTTTCAATGTATTGATCCAAATGATCTACATTTTTGTATGACCTATAGGTATAACTGCAGGTGCGGATCAATCTGCAGGTAGATTTGTGGGTTACAGGTTCAAATCTGTAGGTATGGGTTGATCCATGCATGGATCAGTTGCGAATCTAGGTCAGAGTCCCAAAAAGTGATATACCTGTAGGCACAAATCCAAATCACCTGTAGGTTAACCTACGCTCAGCTCTACACCACCATTGTCAAAGTTGCTATGGAGATGTCAGACTATGGCGACGATGACGAAGACGACATTGAGGACAACATATAGCGATCTGGTATGTGCTGATGTTTTGAGCGCCGTGGCAATTGGGGGTAGAGGGCTGCATGGGGTTGCATTAGTATATGCTTGCTGTGTATCGTGTTTTGCCTTACAACTTTGCATAGAAGGCTTGTGCTGATTCGCCGTGCGGTTTTTTTCAGTTGTCTATGCCCTAGTATGGCGAGAGATTCCGACGACGGCCACGGCCGTCAGCTCCCAACAACCACTACAGCGAGGCTACAATGACGAGCATGGTGGTGAGCACGAGGTCCCGGTTACAAGGCTCGGGTCTCGACGGTGGCTGCAACTGTGAGGTTTTGACGATGACCACGGCTGCGAGGTCCCGGCAATCAATGCCCTCTTCGTCGCACGCGCTCTCTCCCCCGTGCACCCTCCTCACCCTCACTGCCCGCCACCGCCCTCCGCGTCCTCCTCGCCGGGCATCCTCTCCTGCGCATACCCCGTGTCGCAGTGCCCCGCCTTGTGCGCCTGATGCTGTGCCTCCTCGTCAACGCACTTCACAGCACATGGGTATCACCAAGCACGCGTACCACAAGTACTGCACTGCAGCAGCAGCTGCTCTGGTCTTGTCTGCGGCTGTCATTGGGAGCGGGTGCTTGCCATTAGGTCTGCGGCTATGCTCATTGTCTACATGCCCACGAACATGCTCATTGTCAGGGCCCTCACTCCTTGCGCGGTGTTGCCGGAACCGGAACATCGCCCTTTGCCGCAAGGACAGGGCACCGCGAGGAGGATACAGAGGAGGGCACAACAAAGAAGGTGCAACACGGAGGACGCAGCGGATGCGGAAGACGTGGAGGACGCGGAAGACGTGGAGGACGCGGAGGACGCAGAGGACCGCACCCGGCAAGGAGGGCAAGGAGGGCACAGCGAGGAGGGCACACAGTGCGGACGGCACGCAGCAAGGAGGGTGCGATAAGGGGGGCGCGTGGTGGGGAGGGCATGCGGCGCTGACAGCGCATGGCGGGGAGGGCACAACGAGGGCGCATGGACGGTGCCGGGCAAGGAGGGCACGGCGAGGAGGGCATGTGGCGGGGAGGGCACGCAGGGGAGGGTACGTGGGGGAGGGTGCACAGGGGAGGGTGCGCAATGTGTCGTCTGCAGTTGTCTGTGGGAGAGAACGTGTTGCGCTGCAACACGTCGCGAGTGGAGAGATGCCCGCACTGTTGCACATGCAAGAAATGCAGTGCGGTCACTGCAGTGCCTGGCTATGTCATGGTGTGACATATTTTTGGGACAGGGTCCCTTCACGATTGGGCGCAATTTTGGTGGTGTCCAGGAGTGGCAAGGCCAACGCAGGAGCCTCTTGGGGAGCCTTGGGAACAGCAGTGGCAACAGAGGGTGTATGAGCGGCTGGCTGCGCGATAGGAGCCTTGAAGGACACATCCACCATGTCCGCATCCAGGGGCTTGTTGTCCGCGGACGGAGCCAGCTCTTTGTCGATGTAATCATTGTCAGAGGACTCAGAGTCGGCAGGCGCTGTAAAACTCACATATGGGGGGGCGCAATCTGTTGCCCCTTTCCTGCAAGTACTCTGGTCCGGGCTCTATTGAGGCTTGGCGTACTCGTAGGATAGTGGGGCAGGTAGAAAGGCTGCCCGCACTAGGCGCGCGGGTTCCGAATACCCGCACGCCGCACACGTCTATTGAATACATCATTATCTTATCTCTGCCCAGCGCGTACGGCGCTGGGCTCGTGGATGTACGATGCCCGTAACGACCCGATCCTGGGTCGTTACAGGCGCATTGCCCTCTGCATCCTCCTCCTCCTCCTCCTCCTTCTCCTCAGCCACGGAACCGATAGGCTCTGGTGTGGTGGTGGCTGACTCGCTGGAAGGGAGCGGCGGGAGCAGGTTAGTTGGCGGAAAACCCAGCTCCTCAGTAAGAAGGTCGATCACCCAGGTCAGGATCAGGTGGGGAGTGTCGCGAATGTGGCAGATTTTGAAGACTTCGCGGGCAATTGGGGGCGCCGCTGTTTTAAAAGGACAGAAGATCAGTACTGGCAACAGAGGATGTGGCGGGCAGAAGCCGTACCGTAGGTGAAGTTGTTGGCCCGGTACCAATCCACGTACCCCACATGTTGGATTAGTGCCCTATCGCCTGCCACCTTGACCGCCTTCACCAAGCTGCAAGACTGGTGTTGATACCAACAGCGGTCACAACAGTTGAGGCCTTCACGCATGATGCATTTCATGGGGGTGCCATCGGGGTCATGTCCGCGACAGCCAGTACACTAGGAAGAAGAAGAAGGTCAGCACGAAGAAGGTCAGCACGAAGACAAGGAGCAAAGTTGCAAAGGCAGCGCTACGTACACATTGCATCTTCGTGTCCGGGATTTGCGCGCCACGCGGATACACCGGGGGTGAGAAGAGAGGGAGGCCAGAGCAGTGCGCCCGTGGAGCATGTGCCTCACTGGTGGCCGCCTTTTTGCTAGAACGGCGGCTGCCAGCCTTCTTCTCGACAGGGACTGCTTTCTATGACAACGTCCGCTTGGAGGACGGCACGATGGGCTGGCCCTCCCCCTCAGACTCTGACCTGGAAGGTACATGCTCGGGCTTGACGGTCTTCGCCTTCCCCTTTTCCTTGCCTTTGCCTTTGCCTTTTGGCGGTTGGCGCGGTGTCTTGGGTGAGGACAAAGCGATGGTGTTTGCGTGGGCAGTTTGGCGGCGACTCCCTCACCACGGTTGTTTGGCCGGTGGCGCTGCAGAATCAGGAGTCGCAGACTGATGCAGACACTTGTTGGACGCTTGGTCTGCGGCAGCGGGGCTTCGTGCGCAGATACACACAGAGATGTGGGTTGGCACGGAGGTGGGCGGCAGAGGTGCAGTGTGCACGGCAGTGGCAACAGGGGGGGCGAGCGGAGGATCCGCTGGGGCAACAACTGCGGTGGCGACACCGCGGCAGGTGCGGTAACTGAGCCTATGGCCAATGAAGGGACCGTCACGCGTTCCCAAGCCTTAACGAACTGCTGGTTAGTGTTGCGGGGTCCGGTCCGGTCCGGTCTTCAAGCCCCATTTTGGAGGACCGGAGACCGGGACCGGGACAGGACCAGTGCAATGCTGGGAGGACCGGACCAAGACCGCGGTCCTCCATGGTCCTCAGACTGACTGCAACCGGTCCAGGACCGCTGTCGGTCCTGGCTCAATCCCGACCGGTCCCTGGACAGGTTAGGACCAGTCCTCTCATATGCCCAGCACATAGCTAATAGTGCTCACAGTTATAGTATTACAGCAGTAGCATGTATGTGACACAATGGGCAAGATAGCGCAGAACGCGGGGGTAGGACAGCGGCATTACTCTACATAGGGACCCGGGACACCGCAGAACGCGGAAACACGGTGCTGAGGGGGTGCAGGGCGTGCGCAGACAGATGACAAGTATTGTATATACGGGTAAGGATACATCCGTGCGCAATGACCTTGGCCAATAGTGCGAGACTGCATGCCAGCCAACTTGAGATGCGTACATTTGATGAAAGAGAGGCCGGTGTGCGGAGTGCAGATATCTGCACACCGAGGGGAGTGTGGTATGCGTGCGAAAATGAGCGTGGAACACCATCGCGCGATGGCCACAGCCAACGGAGGGGACACTGCACGAGCGTTGTCACAGCGCGACGGCCATGACCAACAGCGGGGCCGCCGCCAACGCTACATGAGGCGCCTGTGCACGATGAAAGTGCGACCGGAGCGATGAGCGTGGGCGCGGGTCGTCGACGGGAGTGTGATGTGCGTACCAAGGCAAACGTCATCATGGATGTGGACTTATCTTGACGGTGTAATGTAGCGAGCAGTGAGGAGGTTGAAGATGCTAGCAAATGTGTCAATAGAACACCCACCGAGATGCGAGGGAGATCGTACATATTTACCAAGATATCAGTCCTCTCTGAGTGGACTAGTTGGATGTTGTAGGGTTTCAGACGTCGCGTGGTGGTGGTTTGAAGAGGCAGGACATGATAGACGAAGAAGGAAAGGACTGCCAAGGGGGGCCCACTGAGCAAAGAAGGCGCCAAAGGTAGGGCAGCTGAGAGAGCCTGTGCTGGGGCGTACGGACTACTTTCGTAAGTCATTAACGCCTCACAATGGTACTGATGACGCACCATGCACCCGTGTAGCCCGTCTCATTCGACCCAACCCGCAACATCCAGTGCCGCGTCCTGACTAGTTCTGGTGGACCGCTCCATCGTGAATGGCCGCGCAGCAGTAGCTGAGTTGGTTGACGAGAGCACAGAGAAAGGCGGGCGGATTATGGGCGTGGGCAATGAATAGGGTAGCGCGGTGCAAGAGCAGCATAAGCGGGGGCTGGCGCGAGGGGTGGGTGAGAGGCAGAACGAAGAGACGAAGCGTAATAGGCGCCCGTGCGAGCCGCCTTTTGTGCACATTGCACGGCAGACGGGGGAGTGTCTCCTCATCGTTTCGCAAAGAGCTCAGACTCCCTGTAGTGACTGCCAGCATTAGATAGCTCTGAGGGTGCATATGATATCATTGGGATACAGGATCTGGATAAACATGCTAAAGTACATGAACATCGAGCTCATCATCTTGCAAGAGCTCTTCCACCTCGTAGAATCCAGTATACTCCAGTAGGTCTATGTCCTCGATCTCCTGGCTGTTCAGTCTAGCATAGTCAACTATCTGAGGTCTCCAGTGATGGCTCAAGCATTCGAGCCACTTGAACAAGTCCGGACCCAAACGAGAGCGTCTGTCGGTCGACACCTGCTTGGCATGCGAGAAAAGGCGCTCGACAGCGACAGACGACGCGGGGATAGGTAATATGTCCAATGCCATCCGTGCGAGTGTTGGATAGATCTTGGCATGCTCCTGTTAAGGCGGTCAGAATATGATAGATTCACAATTGCAACGGTTCGGACTTACACTCCACCATTTCACTGTATCGGTCGTCTTCTTGATGCCCAACGCCGGGTCCTCGAGGTAGCGCCGCAGTTCGTCCTTCCAGCCGTTTGAGTCCTCTGTGCGAAGACGACGCATGCGCTCTCGATCATACTCGTCTTCGGAATCCGACTCCCCGGCAGCCGCATCATCGTGTTCGGGGCCTCTGTCCTCTTCGGCGTGGGCTGCCGCCTTCTGGTGAAGTCACAGCGGCCAATAATACTTCATCTGCAAGCGCGCGGTCAGTGAACGTCTCGCGAAAGCATCGCAAATGCCTCACACTATCTTTGATGACTTCGCGCGCGTACTCGGTCCAGTTGACTGCATCTTCGTTACCCGCGTCAAGCTCAGCTTGCTGCTCCTCCGCGCCACCCCATTTCTGCTCGATGTACGAGAGCTTGTAATAAGGGTGGAGAACTGGGGGAATATATCAGCATGGACAGAAGCGGGCGACAAGTGTGAACGTGATACCTAAAGACAAGACGTAGGCGGCGCTGTTGTCGAGCTTATTGTAGTACTTGCCCAGCTTGTCGAGGCCGTGGCGAAGGGCGGGATGGAAGATTTCGTACTGAGGGTCCTCGAGTTTGCGTTCCCATCGTGTGCAGAGCGATTCGAGTGCGGGGATGACACGGTGGATCGTTGGCAGCGTCTCGAAGGAGAACAGCTGATGGTACCTATTCGCATCCTGGTGATGGGTTAGTAAGGTAGTCACAGAACCAAAATGTCGCACTTACGGCGAGGATATCGACACACAACTGGACGCGTCGCCAGTCGGCCTCTTCGAGGTGGAACACTGACCACGGGATCTTCTTTTGAATCTTGCCGTTCTGTCGGATGACGGTGATCGGGCCGAACTTGGCTTCAGCAGTAGCGACGAAGGAGTCGATGGCCTGCAAAATTAACATGTCAAAACCAGGTATACACGTCGAACCCGAAAAGATTACCTCACGCAGCTGGAAGGCGTGCTCGCACATCCCATATGCGCTGCCCCAGCGTGTGTTGCCATGGAGGGGGATAACGAGCGGCACTTCGACGCCTGTTTGCTTCTGGAGTCGGAAGAATGCTTCCTTGCGCTGCGGGGATGCCTGAATCTGCACTAGATGGTTAGCGAGATGCGTACATACTAGACTCAACACGAACCTTGATGGCCAATGTCCGAATGACTGCAATGATGTCGAGGCCGCCAACAACGGCGCGATTCTCCGCGAGCATCGGATCATAATCCCAAATTGCCTGCTTGTTCTCGACAAGCCCGACCTGAGTGACAGCGGTCATGAAATCCTCGATACTGAGTTGTACTACATGCGCAAGGCAGCTACGGCAGAGTGATCAGTGTGCTTATCAAGAAGTCTGATCAAGAACGGCCGGGGCGTACCTGAGCTGATGGGACTTTGGGTCCCAATCCTTCACACCGCGCTTGGCCAGGATGGCGGCGATCTGCTCCGTGGCGGTCGTGTTATTGCTCGCGTTGTCCGTCGTAACGTGCCCCAGCTGTAGTAACGTGTGAGGCGTGTATGCGGCAGTACGTTGGATGTGATGCTCACCTTGTTCGCCCCTGCCTTTGAGGTGATCCCGATGCGATCGGTAAACTTGATGAAGTACCGGCCAAGGTTCGCACCACCGTGGTTTCCCAGCACCTGGTGCATTGCGATGACGGCGGCGTGAAGCGACCATTCGCCTGCGTCTGAGACGTCTATCCACTGTCCCAGCATCCCGAAAAACGCGATGCTGGTGTGCTCTTCCATCCAGAGGTCGAAGTTAGTTGAGATATCGCCAGGTGCAGCCTCGATTGCCGCCTCGAGAGCCTTCAAGAGGTCGACGAAGTTGTTTTGAATGCGCGTGCGCACGGTCGTACGCGATGGCAAGTCTTCTTTCGTCGTTTTTGGCCGCATGACGACAAGGCAATTTGTGAAAGTGGGTTCATCTGCGAGGAGTAGAGCCTTTGAATAGGATAGCAAATGAGTTCACTGAGGGCGAATGTGTCAGAAGAAACGAACCTGGGCGCCGCAGACGACGTGTTTGGTGACGGCGTCTGCTATGCCCACGCGCGAGAACGCAGTGGGCGTCTCCACTTTCTGCACCACACCATCAAGAGTACCCTGCTTGCTCACAGTCCTCTTGCTCTCTGCCGCCGCTGCACACGCCTCCAAGACACTCTTCGGCGTCGCCGCCTTCGACTCCTTAACGTCAGCTGCTTTACATCTCTTATGATACTCTGGATAGTGGGACGACGCAATGTGGCGCTGGCACGTCGAGTTCCCACCGCTGTACCATCCCGCACAGCCCCCTTGGGCAGCCTTCTTCTTCAGGTCGTCCCTAGCAAGCAACACGGTTATTGACCTTCTCAGAAACGTTCAGATTGGTGAGTACTGACTTGCATATCAAACACCAACGTCCCCGGACCACCTTGACCTCGCCTTTCTTCGGCCTAAAGCGCACATCCACCTTCCCGGAGAAGATCATCAGGAGATCTGCGGTTTGATCGACTTTCTGAGTGATCTTATCCGGTATGTCGAGCTCAGTATCGTCCTGAAAGCTCGGTGAATGCTGATGTGTACAAGATAGGACTGTTGATGCATACCTCGTTGTCTGCCCCCGACTGATCCCCCTCGGCAGCGTCATCATCGCCCTCCTCGCCATCGACAACTTCTTCTTCATCTCCAGAAATCACCTCCGGCTCATTGCCTGCTCCGCCGTCATCCGCACTGCTTCCTCCATCGACTACGACCACCTCGGCAGCGACTGCGGCCTTCTTACGAGCCGAGCGCTTTCCTTCGGCAGCTTTTGAACGCTTCTTCGGCGCCACTACGAGCTCGTCACTGCTCAAAATGGCGACTTCTGATTGCTTCCTTTTGGATGCAACGGGGCCGTCCTTGTTCTTCACGCCGCTGCGGGTCCCCATTGCCATAGATAGAGTGTTGATGTGCGAATGAATCGAAGCTTGCGCGTTTCCAGTCCTGGGTGTGAGACTTTCCCGAAATGTGCAAAATGCGTCTACCAGGTAGAGCTGCACAGCCGTGGGACCCAGCTGTACAGTTGTGGCGCGGCTTCGGCGGCTGACTGATTGCTGTGTTCTCTGAGTGCAGGGACCGGTCCAAACTGGTCCTATTCGATCAGTCCAGGACCGGTTCCGAGCGGTTCAAAGTGGTCCGCAAAAATGCGAAGGAATAGAGGACCTAGGACCGGGACCAAGGACAGGACCTGTAAGGACCGCCTGCCAGTCCGGTCCTCATCAGTCCGGTTCCGGTCCTGTCTGCGGTCCCCCTGCGGTCCCCCTGCGGTCCTCGGACTGGACCCCGCAACACTACTGCTGGTGGATCCACGGAGAGTCAGGGGTGTGCTCAGTGGGCAGGTCGCCCATTCCCGCCGTGAAGTCCACGAAGTGGCAGTAGAGGGTGTCCGCAAGGCGGCAGACAGTGGTGGGGCACTCGGTCAGATGCACAAGCTCATCCTGAAACACGCGTTAGCAGCTGTGCGACAGTGGGGAGGGGGCACAGTACTCACCAGCCACGCGAGCACTGCTCATACCGGACCGGGGGCATTACGTAATGTCACTCACAGCAGACGTGATGCAGCGGCAGCGGCAGCAAAAGTCGCAGCGTCAACTTTGACGGACCCTAATGAAGGTTACACATACACAGGTTATACTATCATGGACCCGGAGTTCAGACACTGTTTTGGGTCCCCGCATTGCCCAACAAATATCTTTGTCCCATGTCCCCCAATGATGCGCAGCCTGCGGTGCTGCGCGGTCCGACGACTCATTCGCGAGTCCGAGGCCGCTGCGTTTGCGGGCTCAGTCAGCGGTCCGCGTGTTTCATGCCTGTTCCGGCAGTCCCAACTCGCTTCTGATATTTGTATCCTGTTCATTTCCCTCAGCTTTGTCATCCCGCGTGTGCGGAATCGCAGCGCATCGTGATTCCAACACATTCGACGCGCGGGATCGACACATTCAGTAGTTTCTTGTGGCGCCCGCGCTCCACGTGATTGTGTCGCGCGCCATCCCGCCCCTTTGTACTTTACATCTGCTCGCGGCTCTCGACGCCGATGCCTCCTGTCTCGACGTACGGACTCACTCTGGCCTGCACCCCTCATGTACTTATACGCGGGCTTTATGCCTCTATTATTCAGTTTTCGGTTTCCCTTTCATTTTCGAGTGCTCCTCTCGCCTCTCGCCTCTCGCCTCTCGCCTCTCGCCTCTCGCCTCTCGCCTCTCGCCTCTCGCCTCTCGCCTCTCGACTTCGACCCTCGTGTTCACTTCGCACCCATGTGCGCTCGCCCCCGACTTCGCCCCTCGACGACTCTCTCGTGTTTTGCCTTTGTTCTCCCTCGCTCTCACATACGGACAATCGCTTGCGTGGTTGTTTGTGCAGCTCTTGTGATTCTAGGCGACTCCTACTAGCTTTACATGCGGCTCAGTAATGCAATGTCACTGCGCCGACCGTTGCCGGTTTGAAACTCCGATGTACAGCTTGATAACACCCTGCTCTCCAAAGCCTTCACATACTTAGCATCACGTAGATGGGAGTTACAACATGGACAGTAGCCGGAGCACGGATGTCACACTTTGTACCTCCTCCCACTAAACTACTCAACTCCCCGTCCTTACACAAACCGGACATCATCGGAGAAATGTGCATAAGACATAGTTACTCATATTGTACACCCTCAGTAAATTTCATAGGCAGTGCCGGGATCATGCGGAAGAGCGTCGAGGTGTGCACACAGAAAAACCTGACCTCGCAACATTGTACTTCAAAGATCAGACCCTCTACCATGTCCAAATCCTTCGAACTTTTTGGGCATAGTAGAGCAGATGCAGATATATAAATGTGCCAGTTTGCAAAATTATCGGAGGTCAGGAAGGGAGGCTAATGTCGGAATGTCCGAACTCTGGGTTCTGTCCAAACTCCGGGTCCGTGATAGTACTTGTTGCTTTCCAAAGTCAATAAAAAACCCCACATAACCGAAAGTTTATTATCTATCAATCACAGTGTTTGTACAAACATAATCCAATTGCCTCAGGTAAGTACCCACAAAAAGAATGAAGCCAACAGGACCTATGGTTGCTGAGATATTGCTTTTGCAGTGGAGGAAGGTAAAACCTAGGGAGGGGTGTCAGAAGTCCGAGTCTGGGGCAGGTTGATTAGATGCCAACGAGATTAATCTGGGGCGAGATAAAGAGAAGCGCCCATTAGATAAGATTAGCAAGTTGGTAGTTGGTAGTTGATCGTGAAACTGCGCGCGACCTAAGTACGACCTCAGTCCGACCTCAGTTAGCCGAGGTTTCACTATCAACTATCAACTTTCACTTGCAGCTTGCAACTCGCCAGGGGGATCTGGCCGCATTTTCAAGGATTTCGAAAGGCGCCTGCCTTATATGGT